>NW_017307053.1:512625-545162 GCF_000935625.1 Nanorana parkeri | reverse complement strand
CCGAAACCCCCTTAATCCCAGGGTTTGCACCCTCCTTATCTATAAAATATGGTGCCACCAGCAGGTGTTCTAGCCATGCTGCATGTCCCTGCAAAATAATTATATAATCAACTACACCAAACTTATGAATATTGATTTGGGATTAGCCAATATGCTCTGATATCTATCCAATATCCCGGAATACAATCTTGTGCACAGCAACCAGATTGGATAACGTGGCCAATGAATTTAGTAGCAAAGTGCTGCAGCTTACAAGTAAGCATACACTAATTTGACATACATTAGTCATGAGCTAATGCAGAATACAAAGCTAAACAAAAGGGAATGAGATGCAGGCAAGCAGGTTTTTATTGCTGGGAGGCATAATGCAATGATTGTGTGCATTGAACAGGTCGTGTGGAATGAAACATAATTATTTCAAGAATTTATCATCAATACAGCCACAATACGAGACACCACATATGGCCACCATTGTGCATAAAGATCACTTCTACTACTTAATGTTTAGAGGAGCAGTTAATGCTGGTATGACACAAGTCTTAAGAAGGTTAAATTTTTCTCAAGCAGCAAATTCAATAAGGGACACCATATACACTATGGAATGTATACAGAATTCTGAATGCCACAGCATTCAGACCTCACCCAGGACAGATGCAGAAGATTCACTAGACACTGCGTGATGTATTCTTATCTAATGCCCTAGCCAAATAACTTACTGCTTTAGATTGCTTTTCCTTACCGGTATTTGCCTCTTGAAAGGGCTCCTGTTATCCTTTGGCTACTGCTTACATATACAACTTACAAAACTCTTAAATGAGAAAATCTAGCATAAAACACAGACAAAGTTCTCTCATCTACAGTAGAAAGTCTGACAATTGGGGGTCAAACACAACCTATATTCAAATCGGATACAGAAAAGTTTATAACAAAATGCAAGACTTTAGTAACAAGTCTTGTACACGTAGAAACGCTATGTACACCAAAAAAAAAAGTTAAAGCACACAGGATGTGCAAAGCACACCCTTTCCATCTCTTGTGGTTACTGCTCCCCACGTCGCTCACACCAGCAATTCCCAGCTGTCAAAATGATATACTCGGCAAGCCCCCAGCTAACAGCAGAACATACAGATCTAATGTTACATTGCACTTACTGTTTCATTCACACTTGTCAGTTAAAGCAACCTTAAAAAGGAATTTATTTTCTTGTTTTTTTAAATAAACCCTTTATTAACCCTTAGGCCCTTTTCACACAGGAAGTCTGATCGGGTCCGCCAGTCAGGTTTTTCAAGTGGACCCGAACAGACAGCCAATGCTATTCTATGACCAGGTCCAGAAAAACAAACAGATCAGAGATCTGTTTGCCAGACCTCATTGTGCTGGATCAAGGGTAATCTGATCTAAAAAGGTCACATGTCTGTTCACATCTGATTCCACGTAGACCGATATTGGGCCACTCAAAAAAAAAAAAAATGGACGGGCACGGATGGTCACAGTGGTGACATCTGATCTGTACTGCTTCAATCAGGAGGGAATCCGTACACAGATACCCTCAGCCCATGTGAAAGGGGCCTTAGATAACCTTAACCAGCCTTAACAAACTCCTACCCCCTTAGCTATTATTGCTCTGCTTTTATGTTATTACTAGTATTGTTAACCATAAATTATTTATTTTTTTAATGTTACATAAAGTGTAAAATTGAAAAAAAAAATTACTGTGAAACAACATCACCAAAATAAAGCTGCATTTGTTCCCCTACCCCGAAGCCCAGGCTGTTGTGCAAAAAAAAGGAATGATCACCAACCGGCAAGGTGACAGCTTGAATTCATTTTTTTTAAATAAGTGTGGTGGGATTTGTTATAAAAATTAAAAACTACTAAATACTAGTTGCACAACTGTCTGGGTTAATGACCCAAAACAAATATGCAGGAAGTAAAGTCAGAACTGATCTACAAGCAAGCATTGTTCAAAAACCGGGAATACGTATTATTTAGTAGCAGTTAACATTCATTTTCTGTGGATTTTCTTAAAAGAAAAATGACACTTTAAAATACGTTACTGGGCATAATTTGGGCAAATCAAGCAAGCCCGAAAAAATAAACTTGCCACCCTTTTTCTGTTGTCTATTCAGAGCTGTATTGTTCAATTTGTCCTTAATGTCCCGATAAACCCACAAGCAAACCGGGTACTCTGTATGTAACATTCACATCCCAAGCAGCTATTATTATTATTATAATAATAATACAGGATTTATATAGCGCCAACAGTTTGTGCAGCGCTTTACAATATAAGGAAGACATTACAATCAAAATACAATTCTTAAGTAGTGCATGCTTCCTATGCTAGCTCCCAATTGGTTTGTATATCTGTATGGATGCTGGGAATTCCTTTCAACTGGTTTTATATTTGGCTGACCGCACTATTTTTCATTGAGCAGAATATTTTAAATAATACAATAAATTAAAATGGAATGGAATGGACAAAAATGATGGGATCCTTAACCAAATAGGTTGCACAACCTTTAGAGGCAAAAACTGAAAACAAACAATTTCAGTGGCTCTCACTGAGACTTCTACACCTTCCAACAGCTAGTTCGGCCCACTCGTCTTCAACAAACTGCTCCAGCTGCCTCAGATTTTAAGGGTGCCTTCTCCAGACTGCGTGTTCCAGCAAATTCCATAGATGTTCAATAGGACTCAGATCAGGGCTCATAGAAGGCAACTTTAATATAGGCCAATGATTTATTCTTAGCCATTCTTGGGTGTCTTTAGCTGTGTGTTTTGAGTCATTATCCTGTTGGGAGGACCCATGGCCTGCATTTGAGACAGCTTTCGGACACTGGGTAGTATTTTTTTTGCTTCAGAATTCCTTGATAGTGTTGAGATTTCATTGTGCCCTGCACGGATGCCAGACACAGCAAAGCAGCCCCAAAATATAACCAAGCCTCCTGCATGTTTCACATTAGGAACAGGGTTCTTTTCTTTAAAGGCTTTATATTTTAATCTGTAAACATAGAGCTTATGTGAGTTCCCAAAAAGCTCCAGTTCTGACTTATCTGTCCAAGGGACATTCTCCTAGAATCATCGGTGCTTTTCAATATGCATTTTACCAAAATTCCAATATGGCTTTTGTATGTTTTCCTTAAACATGTGCAGCCCTCATGAGTCTTTGTGCTTTGGGCCCACTGTTGCTCAAAAAGGGAAGGATGGGGCAATCAGACCCTGATGTACCTTGACCCTGGAGCTTCGCTTGCATCTCTTTTTAAGTTTTTCTTGGCTCTTTGGCCAGCATTCGCACCATTTCTGTTTAATCTGGTGTCAATTATCTTCTTGCAGCCACAACCAGGGAGGCTGGCTCCTTTCCCATTAATATACACCTTAAACCTTTTAACATTTGCAACTGTAGTCCAAGGAACTGCAAGCTGGATATTTTTGATATTTTCTTTCTGACCTCCTCAGACAACTCTGTCCTTTGCTTTGCCTGGTCCATTTTTACTATTGGGGAATATATCTACTGCTTACTAGCAAAATAAAAAGACTTTAATTGTTCTTTAAACAGCAGAGTGACTGCGTGATCCACATATTTACAATTGCTTTTAATTGGACCATTTTCTTAGAAATTAAGCATTGTTTCCAACAGTGATGTGCGGTACCTCATATTCCGGGAGGGGCATTCCCCTGCCCTGCCCCCGCAAGCCGAAGCCCCGCCCCAGCCGGATCCACACGCCCCATCTGACTAAGCCCCGCCCCCAAACTCGTCCCCCCGCTCGTGTGACCGAGGAGACAGGGAGAACCTCCCTGTCCCTCACTTACTACCTGTCAAAAGCCGGATGCAGCGCTGCCTGTAGTTAAGAGGCAGCGCCCTGTCCATGACAGGTTACACAGCGGGGCGGATTTCCCTGCTCCCGACCTGTTAGATGCCGATCTGATTGGAGAAAAAGCCTTCAGCTTCAGACTTGAAGCTGACAGCTTTTTCCTCCATAATTCTATGTGAGGCTCTGCCTCACCTGACCGCACATCCCTGGTTTCAAAGAACTAAGGGTACCAACAAATTTGTCTACAATTACAAGTGAAAGCAGTTTAGCTACTACACTTATACATACTAACAGCACAAAACTCAGATACAAATCCTGTTTTAACCAAGATCCTGCATTTTGTTTCAGAAGTTCAGTCCAGTTCAAATCAGAATGTAACAGGATAAGAAAACATCTGTATAACAAGATATGAACACATCTGGCAATGTTGTATTCATGCCCATGTCAGCTTATACACACACACAGAATAGAACTGGAAGGAAGTGGACGGAAGCATGCGAGAAGCCTGACCATGGAAGGGAGTGTGTATCCTGCTAGCCACAGTTGCCTCACAGAGCTAAGACTATAGAAAGAGGATTTGACACCCAACAATTGCTTCCTTATTGACATAAATGTTATAACCAATGTAAAATGCTTGATGCTGAACTCCAGATGAATTACATACAAGGGAGTGGTTTTACCTGCCAAAAGATCGTTTTTTCATCTAGATCAGAGATTTGCACAGCTCTGCCACACCATCCAGCCCTGACTGACAGGGAATTAGATCTGATTTTTCGCAGTTCAATAACAGGTCTCCTCCCAACCCAACCCTGTGAATGAACAGTGAGAAAAAAAAAAAACACAGAAGACTGACCTCAAACAATCATTCTGCTCTCTCCTCCTATCAGCATGCCCACTATACTGCAACAGTATTGACTGGCTGCTTTTCTCTCCCCCAATCTTAGCCCTGCTGTACAGGGACTATAAGAGACTGACACAAAGCCAAATTCAGGAACGTACACTATTTGCATCTAGAAATGTCAGGTACCCGGTAACCTAATTTCCAAGAATCTTCTAGGACAGCACCTGATAGGGAGGCTCTGCCCACATAAAACAGGAAACACAAGGCTTACATATAATAAGAAAATGCCACTGCCCTGTCAGCCTCATTAATAAAGTACCAGATGCAAAACAGAACACACCTCTGAAAGATGTAATATACATGTATTTGCCACTGTCCTGGACGGTACTTGGAAATTACGTTACTAGGCAACCAACTTGGTGTTCCCTAATTCATTTTCCAGGACACCACTGATTTCTCAGCCCAAGAGGCAGCCAAGGCTCTTGCCACATGTGCCCTGGCGGAGTAAGACTTTGAAGAAGATACGCCTTGGCTGTGACATGCATTAACCACCTTGCTATAGTGCTTCTGGACACTCTTATTCTCTTTGTAGGTCCCGAGTATAGAATAAGGAGAATGTTAAATCTTCTCCACAAAGTAGGTCAAGATGACTCTTTTCACATCTAGACAGAGGAAAGCTGCTTCTTTTATCAGATGACTTGTCAAAGAAAGATGGGATAGTAATTTCTTGTGTTCTGTGAAGAATCCCACATCCATCTTGAGGACAAGCCTGTCTGTAAATACAGTAGAAACAGATCCACAAAATAGAAATGCTGTATTTCACGTCCGCTTCTAGTGTATTACGGTGAATAACCTGGATGAACATTGTTTTATAGGTTCAAATAGAGTTTCCTAGAGTGTTTTGAGCACCACAGCTGAATCCCATTGTGGAAAAGGTTACCCGCCGGAGGTCTCTTCCTAACCAGGGATGTGAAGAACCTCTTTGATTAGCTGATGATGGGCTAGCTGCTGAGCTATAAAGAGAAGAAAGTTCTACGTGTACTAACCGAGAGATTTATAGTTGCTCCTTCTGGGAAAAAAAACACCACACTTTCCATGTCCACAATTATTCTCGCTCTGTCAGTCCAAATATCTTGAATTACATTGGGAATCAAGCGTACCCCTAGCTGGAATGTCCAAGGTTGAGAGAACAGATCTATACCCTGACTGCAGTCTTCCTCCTTGAGTGAATAGAATTTGGCAATTTGTTTGTTTTACTTTGTCGTGAATAAGCCAATGTCAGATTCTCCCCATTTGGCTGCTCTAGTCTGGAACGCCTCTCAATTGAATTGCAACTCTGATTTCCCCATCAGTAAACAGCTAAAACAATCTGCAAGCAAGTTAAGCTTCCCCTTGAAGTGTTCTAATGAAGGCGTTAGGAGAATGCTCTCTGCATAGAAGAAAATATCCTCTGAAAGTGCCATAAATTGGGGGGAGGAATCTGGTACCCCCTTGTCTATTTATATACACACCACAACTTTGGTGTTTTCGGAAAAGATCTGAAAATGCGTCTGATAGATGCGAGGAGGAAATGCTTCTAATGCTTTACCGATCACAGCTAATTCTCTGAAATTGGACAAATCTCTTTGTCCATATTTGACAATATTTTCCTTGAGTAGCTAATTGATTTGAGTTTGCTCAACATACCCACCCCGCTTTCACTGGTGATGAGAACTGGGTTGAATGGGAACCATACCCAAATTTATGACAAGTTTGCATTGTCTTTCCACCATAGCACTCTTGTTCTGGCTGGTTGTGGTAAAAAGAATGAATTGTCTGCATTGCTTGAGATCCATCCGAGTTTGCTAGAATAACATTTTCAGTGGTCTGGAGAGGATTTGAGCCCACTGAAAGCTTTTAAGACCCAGAATTATCATTATTGACCTGAATGTTATCTCTTAAACAAACAGTAAACCTGTTTTTTGAACTCTGGAATCTATAAGGTAATCCAAAAACATAACACAAAGGGTGTGAGATATGATTTTTCTAGCACATCTTTTCTCCTGGACGAATCCAAGGAGGGGTCAATTGTCTGGTTAACCCTTGGTCTGAAAAACAGTACAAGGATAGCCATTATATCGTCAGCAAGAGCTTTACAAATCCAAAACAGGGCTAATAGAAATATATAGGACATATTTCCTAAAACCCAAAATTCCCTGAGGGAAGAGAAGGAAGATAGACAGCTCACACCTCCTTTTCTGTGGCAGAAAGGTTCCTCTGAGCAGGGGCAGAGGCCTCTTTGTTGCTGGGTCCAGCTTTCCGGTCTATTATTGTGTGGCTTGCTTTTTGGTGAGGCCTTTTTGCAGTTTGGTGCCACTTCTGCTCCAGTCCCTGACCATTCACTTTATCTTTTGGCATCAGGTGATGCCACGCCGTGATTTGCGCATGTGCCCACTTAGGGCATTGGAAGTTGTCATCTGGATTTGTCAACGCCAGGAGCAGGGCAGAATTGTCATCTCAATGCTCTGTGTATGCTCCTACTCAGCACCAGAAAATGATACTGGTTCCCCTGTTCCGGGTGGTGCCGGTGGAACTAGCCATGTCCCATGTGCCCACCTGCTCCCACTCACTGGAAGCTGCCAGAATGGAAGATAAGAAGAGGAGCTCCAATCATGGAGGTGCAGAGTAATCCCTACCCCAGAGCAGCCGTGAGAGTCATTCCATCCCACCTATCTTCAGTAGTCAGATCAACGGTCTCTGGGGGTTCCACGATTAGATAGCGTGGGGGCCCCCTTTAACTTGCATGAAGGCCATGAAACAAAGAAGTACTGTACGCAAAGTTGTTTCTGCTAAGCTGAGGAAACAAAAGAACTGGGCTGATGGGGGCCCTTTTTTTTGTGTGATCCTTGTGTTTCCTTTTTTATGTGGGCAGAGCAACTCTAACTCAAGTGCTTTTCTAGAAGATAAATAGGGAAAAATCACAGTTAAGGATATGTGACTGAATAAAGAACCGAGTTGATTTGTATGTTTTATATCTGCCCGGAGTTCAGCTTTACAAATCAGGAGATTAAGATTTAGTGAAAGAGTATTCATTTTTTTGCCAACCACCCCATGATTATAGTTCATTTAAAAAAAAACTGTTCAGGAAGTGCATTTTTCTATTATATAACAGCATTCATGTGCCCAATACATAGAGCATGCTAATTTTACTAATGAAAACCACTTCTAGTCAGACAGGTGGAACATAACCATCTCTGCTAATTCTCAAGTGGAACGCGCCGTCAGTGTGACTACCACAGTCATTGTTTACTCCTCAGACACCTATTATTTCAGCAGCATGTCCCTAGTCTTACAGAAACGTACTTGTCAACTAAACGTGTGTAAGCACAAAAAATTCATTTTCACCATCTTCTGTGTCAATATCCAGCTAGCCAGAACATTATTATAAAGGAAGACGTTTCAATGTCATTTTCAGTGCTTTAACAAAAAAAAAGCCATACATACCATTATAGGTAAATATAAATGTAAAACCTAGCTGTGCTGTCTAAGATCCTCCTTCAAAGGCTTCTTCTAGTTTAGGGTAGTGAAAGTTCAGCTTAGTGAATGAGGTGAAGCTCTGCTGACTTCTATCAGCCAATCATGTGCAAGAAAAAAAATACAGTTTTACAGTATACACTCGGCCTGGGGAAAAATCCCTTGCAAGATTAACAGGTTTTTTTTGCCTCAACCCCTAATTGCAATGAAGGTGTCCAGAGGATGAGTGTCATTGCACGCCATACAAAGCACATCTAAACTGCTACATGCAGCAAGTAGCTTACAGTGAAAGTATACTACATACAAATGCACATATACTAACTTGAACCATTCAATAAAAATGGTTTTGTTTTCATATATATATGGGCTTGTTCATACCAAAGCTTGGACTCTTAGTAAACTTGTACTGTATGACTTGCCCACCACTCCTTAATACAGCACGTTGTGTTAAATACTCAGCTTGCTCCTCATTCCAGAGATCCTCCATTGAAAATTGCTCCTGTCTTCATTGTATGCATGCATGCTTTGGCCTATTCATTCCAATGGGTAAACCAGAATAGGGTGGGCAGCTGGAAAATGCATCACCTATAGGAATGAATGGGCCAAGGTGCAAGGACAAGGCAATTTTCCTTGTTCACTTTTTCAGAGCAGTCCATAATAATTTGTCCACCTCTGGATTATACCAGAATGGTATAATGCATACAGCCAAGTAGCCCTCGGAAACGCGCGTTTGTCGCGCAATTTTTTTACCGCGGTTAAAAAAAACGCGCGACAGACGCGCATATGCAATACGCCTAGGTGTGAACCAGGGCTAAGGGCTAACACTGCAGCGAAGATGTGAATGGCGAGTACATGTAAAACACTTTTTGATAAAAGCTGAAAAACTGTTATATTTAAAGATCCCAACAGCCCCGCATAATTACAAAATGAAGACAATTTAGAACAGTAACTTAAAACCAGGGTTACACCGATACCAATACTAGTATTGGTGCCGATACCGAATATTTGGGTGAGTACTCGTACCCGCTCAATTGCTCCGATACTTACCTCCAAAACTGGAGCTTCCACTTAGAGGGAGATCTCCCTCTGACCGGCAAATACGAGGAACCATGGAGCTGGCTTCCTTTCCGATCATGAAGCCGGGCGGTATGTTATAACCCACCTCTCAGCTTTCCAATAGGCTAGGAAGCCAGCTTCACTTCACAGTTGTTAGGCAGCCTGGCTTCCTGACCAATCAGGAAGCCGGACGGCACCTCAGGACCCGCCGCCTGGCTTCCTGACCGATCAGGAAGGCAGGCATCCTCGGGAAGCGGAGCTGGTGTTCTTTCGATAGAACACCGACTTCCAAGGCAATCAGGAAGAAGGCGGAGGGGTCATGATCCGCCGTCTGGTTTCCTGATAAATTGGGGCACATGGCACCAGTATCGGCGAGTACAGAAAACAAAATATCGTACTCGATACCGTAAAAACCGGTATTGGTGCATTCCTACTTAAAATCCATCTACTACCTGTAACCTTTCCTACTGTACTCCCTATTCAGTGGGGAGCCGATATGGGCATCCTAAATAAGGCTTTTAGGAATATCATCATTGTGGCACAGAGGTAGTGTAGGCATTAATATGAACAGATTTTAGCTAATGGGAAATATGGTGACTGTGCTAAATCATTAACCTTATTCTCATGAAGTGTGCATGTTCTCCACATGTTCAACATCCAGGAGGTCTCCTTAAATGACACTGGTAGGTTAATGAGCATCCACCCAAACTGTGCTCTGTGTGACTTTGGTAGGGACTTTAACTTGCAAGTTCCTCTGGGGCCAGGAACTGAAACAAATGGTTCTGTAAACTGCAGCAGAATAGGTCAGGACCAGATAAAAGGCTGAATAAATGCAAACGGATAACGTAAACACTAAATAATAATCACCGCAACAATGACAATAATAACTTAGGCAGAGAGGTTTCCAGTGCTAATGAGAATAAGGAATATAGCACAAAGCTACGTCAGGAGGATTCTACACTTTCCATCTTCACAATTACAATAACGGATAATTTAGCGCTGAGATTTCCTTTTATTCTCTTGCCGTCTGCCCGTTGTATGTAAACTTTTATGTAAAATAGAGAGGTGCCACTCCAGCCAGGTGTGTTAAGAATTGGTAGAATAATGTGAATCAAGGTTACAGCTATAAGAACAGAACATGTTTTCCTCAGTGTTGCAAAATGACAGCAAACAACAGTACACCACAATCCACAAAGCCGAATCCAAAATGAGCAAGGAAACCAACAGACATACACCACTATATATTTCCTTTGAACTTCTACAATTGGCTTGATCCGATTCAAAACCAAAAGACTCCTTCAAGCACCCACTGATGTGATGCATTTTAGCCCTGGTGGGTTTTAAACAAAACGTTGACAAAGACACTTACGGCATGACATTTCACAATCAAGGTTACATTAAAAACAAAGCTCGTATTAAAAGCAGAACTCCGGGCAAATCAAATCTTAACCCTTGCAGTGGGGCTTCCTACAACATAGGAAATGCAAATGTGTAATCCATTACCTTAGTGGTTACAGGCACTACAACATATCTGGCTGCCTTCCAACAATATTTGCATTTGTAGCATTAGGCTATCCTAACAAAACCACAAACAAATGCAATTTCAGCTGTGTTTCCAATCAGAGGGTATAAACTTACAACTTTGTGAAGATAATGCTAGGATTACTTTTGCTGCCGGATGCATTGTTGTCAGCTTACAACTCAAAGAAGTAGTGCTTTGGTTGCCCGATTTATAAACACATAACCTAACAATTTGATATTACGACATTTTAAAGTTGTTGGTAGTTAAAACACCTCTGTAGCTGGCTATAATGGAGCTCTATCCAGCTACAAACACCCAGTATTACAGCAAAGTGTAAAACTGACTAGCTATGGTTATACTGGACCACAAGTACAAACTGATCTGTTTTATCTTTTGACTGCACAAACAAAAATATATGGCCAAGTGGTCTCTAAACTGTGGCCCTATGCTTGCCTTTTTGGGTCCGACACCAGTGACGGGGCACTACTCCTCCCACCGACACCAGTGACGGGGCACTGGTCCACTGAAACCAACAGGGCACGATTTCTCCTACTGAAGCCAACAATGAGGCACTATTATTCCCACTGAAACAAACTATGGGTCATGATTCTGCCCACTGAAACCAGTGAGGGAGCACTATTCCCCCCTACGGAAAACCAGAGATGGGGCACTTTTCCTCCCACTAATGCCAACAATGGGGCATTATGTTTCCTCCCACTAAACACTCCCACTGCTTACCAACCCTGGGACATGTTACTTTCATTGACCATCAAGTCTGGGGCATTGGTTACTCCCATTGACCACTGATACTGGGGAATTTTCTGCTCCCATTTGCCACAGTCTGACACATTGCCACCACGGTCTGAAGGACAGTGAACTTGCCCTCTATTTAGAAAGTTTGATGGTCTCTGTTCTAACATGATCCCTTAAGTATGATACAACATGACACCTTCTGCACCCAAAATGAACACTGACATCACTGGAAATGCATAGCAGAATCATTCATTGGAGCATTCCTTGTGTGCCACTGAGGAGTCTTATTACTGTGAATAATGTCACAAGCACACTAGGATAGCAAAAATGTTCCGTCACATACCAATGACCGTGTACAGAGACCGGTGATTCAGACCCACTGTGGCTCCTCCCTTTAGAGGGAGGGGCCAATTTAGGGCTGGCTCACCTGTCGCAATACACTGTCATGACACAGCAACTCCTGGCATGCGTTTGACATTCATTCCTTTCCTGATGAGAATGAATGGCTTGACAAGCCATGTGGTTTACCCATAAAGGTAGACGGCTGCTCTTCTAACCAGGCATGGGGTGATGAAATCTTGTGCAAAACCAGCACACAGCTGAATTTCTGTGCAATACTTTATGCAAATAGTATACCAGAAACGTCCACATGTTCTAATAGCCCACGCTTTGAAAACTGGCACATTTATACACAAAGGTCTTTGTAGATATCTAAAAATGATTGGAATAATTGAGTCACTCAGCAAGGAGCAACTCACTTTCTAAAATTGCAATAATTCAGCAGGTCGACTGGCAGGAATTAATTTTTATTTATTTATTTTTTGCTGCTGGGGAAAAATAAATAAATCAGTATTGTATTTGTAAGACAAAATAAACACATTTTCATCAGACTAGCTATGCAATCAGTCTGTGGTACATATTTACTTTTCCAATAGATGACCTATACCTGTAGAGGAAGCCAGCTCACCCCCATCACACATAAAGCTACACAAGCAGTGCACTGATAGAGTCCGAAACATGGGGAACAACCTCCATTGGACTCAACAACGGAGGTCCAACTCTGCGATAAACAAACATGAGTTTTTGCATGCAATGCAATTCAGTGCTTCAATGCACTTCCATGGTGTAAACTGCAGACAAGTATTATTATTATTATTATTATTATAATACAGGATTTATATAGCGCCAACAGTTTGCGCAGCGCTTTACAATATAAGGAAGACATTACAATCACAATACAATTCAAGACAAGATGGGAAGGAGGGCCTTGCCCCTGAGGGCTTACAATCTGAAAGGGGGGGGGGAGTGATACATGAGGGAGCCTGGTGGGGATGAATTGTTTGAGAACGTGATAGTCGAGCGGTTAGGTTGAGGTGGGATAGGCTTCCCTGAAGAGATGAGTCTTTTAGGGAAAAGTTGGGGGAAGGTGCACGGGCAGGAGGAAATATCAAGAGCTCTGTTTTTGAAAGATTGAGTTTTAAGAAGGGTTGCGACATCCAGACGGATATGTCGGATAGTAGATTAGTGACACAAGAGGACACTGAGGGGGTGAGTTGTGGAGTAGAAAGATAGATTTGAGTGTCATCGGCATAGAGATGGTATTGGAAGCCATGTGCGATTATTAACTGACCAAGGGAGGAGGTGTAGATAGAGAAGAGAAGCGGTCCAAGGACAGAGCCTTAGGGGGCCCCTACAGAAAGAGGAAGAGGAGGGGAGGGGAGGAGTTAGAATTGTAGGTGACGCTAAAGGAGCGCTTAGATAGGTAGGAGGAGAACCACGAGAGAGCAGAGTCTTGTAGCCCAAGTGACTGGAGTTTTTTGAGGAGGAGCAAGTACCGCGTTTCCCTGAAAATAAGACAACTGTATTTACAGTTCTGTGGGATCCCCGCCAGGGAGCCAGCTGTCTCGTCGCAAGGCTGGACTGCTCAGTCACCTCACTCCGACCCCACTGGCCATACGTTCCTTGCTGTGCTGCTGCCTGCTGGGATGTGTATAGTTTTCTGCCCGGCGGCAGCTCTCTAAGCAAAGGCTGAGGCAGACAGGTGTCTGCTGATTTCGTGACAGGGGCGGCATGCGGGAACTGCGGCGCAGCGGTTAGTCCCCACCATGTACTCTTGTTGCTCTCTGAGCCACCCCCAAACTAGGTTTTATTTTCGGGGCAGGTCTTATATTACAGCCATGTTTAAAAATAGTGCTAAGTCTTACTTTCGGGGTAGGTCGTTTTTCGGGGAAGCACGGTATCTATCCCAGTAGAGGTGCACTGGCCTACACTGTGCGCACAGGTAAATGTGGTTCATGTAGAACACCCTAGGGTACAACCTACATCCCCTAAACACTCATCTGCCTATCTGCATTCAGACAAAACCATATAAAAAATGAAATCAGAGCACACAGCTGCATAGTTTGCTCTATTCATCTTTAGTTGTGCAGTAAGTTGAGTTGTGCCTAGTCAAGCAAATATTAATATACAAGAGTACACAATGTGTGGACAGCCCATTGAGCGCACACTAGGTATGAACTGATACCAAGTACCGCACTCGGTACAAGTACTGATACTTTGAGCTCCAAGACTAAACTAGAGAAAAATTCAAAAGTTAGGAGGCAGCTGTCATTTGTAAGGAGCATACGGAGCTTCTGGGATTTCTACAAACCTGTTTTAATGTAATAAACTACAAGAGATGGCAAAAGTTAGACACTGGCTGTAATTTGTAAGGATCATTGGCTAGCTGGCTCCTGGGGTTTGTCCAGCCCTGATGTAAGGCAAGTATGAACTTCAAAAAATGATGCATAGATAATTCATAATAAGGGCTAGTTCAGCACATGTGTATTATGCATGTTGTACAGTACATACATACACTCACATTGCATTAAACAGACTTTACTGCACCATCTGGAACTAATGCTGCCGTCTCTGGTCATATGAATCGCTCACCAAGATGAAATCGATGAATAGTCACTCGCACTCCTCCAATTTCATACCAAGCCAATTCCTTTATTGGCTATAGTAGTGTCACAATCATGGCGATGTTTCAGAACCAATTGGTTCCTTCTTCAGGCAAACAAAGTGTTATGTTTATGTCTGAAATCTAGTAAGAAACACAGCGCTGAGTAGGAATAAATGCCTAATAAATACTTTAAACAAATTTGTAAATATAAATCAATGGTGAAATAAATAAGTGATAATATACATAAAAAAATTAAAAGTAAATATAAAGGCTAAATAAGAGTTTTTTTACCTCAATATAGTACAAAAATGTTCTCAAACCTGCGTTAAAAAAAAAGGTAAAAACCCCAGATGAACAGTTCGTGTAATAAGTGTCACAATAATAAGCCATTTATTAGGTATTTATTCCTATGCAGCGCTGTGTTTCTTACTAGATTTCAGGTTTTATCTTTTCATAGCAGTTTTTTAGTGACTTAATTTATAGTTTTTCCTGAGCGCTGAATTTTTGTGAATATTATGTTTATGTTTGCCTGAAGGAACCAATTGGTTCCTAAATGTCGCCATGATTGTGACACTACTATAGACAATAAAGGAATTGGCTTGGTATGAAATTGGAGGAGTGCGAGTGACTATTCATCGATTTCATGTTACTGGCGGAGGCATCTGCAGTTACTACGGCACCCACCCGACTTATGGGCTTGTTTCCGGTCAGGAGTGCGATGGGACATATCTTGGTATGAATTTTGCTTACCAAGATTTCACTATCTTTCTTCTGCAACGTTTATAACAGACTAAGCGTATGTAACCCTAAAATATAAAACTTTAGCACCGCATTCCTGTGTCCCATAGAACTGATGTAGCCTTTTATTTATACATGATCTAAAATCTACATAAAAAACCTGGGGATCCTGCCAGTCCCCTCCTTAATGCATTACTTCCTGACCACAAAAGCAGATCTGTGTTCAGGGCTTGTTCACACCATGTCCGGACCTTGTCCAAACCAGAACAGTTTGTTCCTGAACCAAAAAATCATTCCAATGTATCCATATGGTATTTCTGTGCTCTGTTCACACCAGCGCAGTCCGTTCCAGACCAGACGAATAAAAAATTATCCTTGTCTCATTTTCTCTGGTATGGAATGCACTGGAACGCATGGAAACATATTAAAAATGCATGCAAACACACTGGAACTCATTGGACTGCACCTGAAAAAACAAAAAAAGCAGCAAAAACGTTCTGCACTGTCTTTGCAGATCTGCTCCAGATCTGGTCCGGACATGGTGTGAACATAGCCTCAAGTGGTCAGTCTACTTCTTCCCATTGGACTAACAGAATGTGTCTGCAGTCCTGTAGGCAGCCTGTGACACTCCCCAAGCCCAGACACACCATTAGAATATCCTGTCGTGCACATGCATAGTTTCTTCACATAGTTCCCATCTCCTTCTTCAGCTGTGCATCCTGCACACTCACTGTTCGGGACCCACAACCTGCACTAGCTGATGGGCCGTTCGCAGTCCCATGACAGCTCTGCTGTATGCCAGAGACTAGCCTGATCATGCTGTGAAATGCCATAGATCGGGGTGGGGAACCTCCAGCTGTGGTGAAACTACAAATCCCATGCGGCACTGTAAGATTCTCACAGCCACGCCTCCCAGAGACCGATGCATCATGGGATTTGTAGTTTCACCACAGCTGGAGGTTCCCCACCCCTGCCGTAGATGGTTACAGTGTCAGCATAACTTATTTTTCTTAAATTAAATTATTTAAGTCATTTATCTTAATCCTATTTAAATTAATAAATTTAACAAACAAGTTACTAACGGGCCGCACGTGATCCACTAAACCCTAGATAATAAAGCTACAGTTTAAAAAAAAAAAATGTAATTAAAATTAATCTTATTTAATCTCTAATATACATTAAAAATAAACAAATAAATAGGGTGGAATAAAATTTATATACCCCAGTGGTTGACGGAAACCGGGATACAACAAAGACTTAAAATGCTCAATGCAAACAAAGCAGTGGGTCCGGATAACCTGCACCCCAAGGTACTTAAGGAACTAAGCCATTTTATATCTAGACCTTTATTCCTCATTTTTATTTTGGATGATTTTTTAAGGGACCGCAATATACAGGGGTACAGGTACTCCTAGAATGAGATCCTAATAGGTTGGACTTGATGGACTAATGTCTTTATTCAACCTCAAATACTATGTAACAGAGCAGCTGATTGTCATTGGACAGAAGTATCCGCCCCAACGCTCAGAGATTGAGAAGGTGGAGGGGTACAGCAGTCGTACAACCGCCTCTAGAAACCATAATAAAAGGGATGTTTGAGGTTCTTTCCTTATTTTCTTTTATATAGCATGTTAAATACATTTCTCACAAATGTTAATATAATAAAGGTAGAGGGTTCACACCTACTTTAATGTGACAAAGGTAAATACAAATGAACGTTCTCTACACCATTTGTCTTGCACTAGTACAGTTTAGAAAGATTTATATTGTATGTAACAAATAATACAAAGATCCATTGTTGTCCTGAGCAAAGCTTTTGTCCAAAATGAGGACAGTCAGCCTAATGTTCAAAAGCTTTGTTTATTTCTGGTTTTAAAGATCACTGCAGAGGTTAGGGGGACATATGCCATGCAGTAAACTGAAAGGTTTCCATGTAAACCATAGAAAAGAAAACATGGACACCAGGGAGAACTGATCATTTTACCCATGAGGATAATACTAGATAATAGGACAGGTCTATCCAACAGCCACGTGCCACATTCAGCACAACCATGAAAACAACAGAAACACCTCCCAAGTAATCAGATCTGCGTTTACTACAGGTAGGTCTAGAAGATAAGGACGTTTTGAGGTGGTTTTTTAAAGCCAATTCACATTTCACACAGCCACTGCACTTTTGACTGCTTGATCAGACAGATGAACCATACTGTCATAATTCATTTGTAGAATCGCAGGATTATACAATAAATCAAAAGGTCGAGTGCAAGAATCTCAAGCAGGCAATCAATCAGACTTCAATAGAAAGCTCCATACTGGTTTTTAGAAGATTCTATTTTGCCCTTTGCTTGCCAGCTAGTGTACCCCGCTTCACTAAAACAGACAGAACATGCTACTATGGTAACCTCATCAATCCTCAGGCGTAAAAGGAAAGCCACTTTGGGGACCTTAACTATCTGCATTTGACAAGTCCTTCAGGCGGCTAGAGGTCTACAAATTAGATTATACATTTTGTTTTAAAACCCTCCCAAACACCAAAGCCATACGTTCTTCATAAGTCCTCTCTCTCTCTCTCTCCATACACCTGAGCCATAAGTCCTCTCTCTCCATAAGTTCTCTCTCTCAATACACCTGAGCCATAAGTCCTCTCTCTCCATACACCTGAGCCATAAGTACTCTCTCTCTCTCTCTCCATACACCTGAGCCACAGGTTCTGTCTCTCTCTCTCTCCATACACCTGAGCCATAAGTCCTCTATCTCCATACACCTGAGCCATAAGTCCCCTCTCTCTCTCTCTCCATACACCTGAGCCATAAGTCCTCTCTCTCTCTCTCCATACACCTGAGCCATAAGTCCTCTCTCTCCATAAACCTGAGCCACAAGTCCTCTCTCTCTCCATACACCTGAGCCATAAGTCCTCTCTCTCTCTGCATACACCTGAGCTATAAGTCCCCTCTCTCTCTCGCCATACACCTGAGCCATAAGTCCCCTCTCTCGCCATACACCTGAGCCATAAGTCCTCTCTCTCTCTCCATACACCTGAGCCATAAGTCCTCTCTCTCTATACACCTGAGCCACAGGTTCTCTCTCTCTCTCCATACACCTGAGCCATAAGTCCTCTCTCTCTCTGCATACACCTGAGCTATAAGTCCCCTCTCTCTCTGCATACACCTGAGCTATAAGTCCCCTCTCTATCTCACCATACACCTGAGCCATAAGTCCCCTCTCTCTCTCTCTCCATACACCTGAGCCATACGTCCTCTCTCTCCATACACCGGAGCCATAAGTCCTCTCTCTCTCCATACACCGGAGCCATAAGTCCTCTCTCTCTCTCTCCATACACCTGAGGCATAAGTCCTCTCTCTCTCCATACACCTGAGCCATAAGTCCTCTCTCCCCATACACCTGAGCCATAAGTCCTCTCTCCCCATACACCTGAGCCATAAGTCCTCTCTCCCCATACACCCGCCTCATAAGTCCTCTCTCTCCATACACCCGACCCATAAGTCCTCTCTCTCTCCATACACCCGACCCATAAGTCCTCCTTCTCTCCATACACCCGAGCCATTAGTTCCCTCTCTCCATACAGCTGAGCCAGCACTGTCCATACACACAGGTTATCATAGGCTGGCACACACACTGCTGTCACACCCTGTACACACAATGTAAATATACGTACGCACAGCCATGTCTGTGGCCCACCCGCCCCCTACCACACATGCTTCCCGCTTCACCCACATCGTGCGGCTCTTACCGGCCACCGGGCAGAGGAAAGAGACAAGCCGCTGAGAGCCGGCCAAAGCCCCGGCCTTTAGTAAGACAGCCATCCGGCCGGCCTTGGACACACAGTGAGGAGGAGAGAAGCCTGAAGCTCCGCCCCCCGAATGACAGGCTGTGGAAGGAGGGGACACTCAACCAAGGAGACACACCAACATCGTACGGCTGTGTGGGGAGCCCGCCTGACGCGCTGAGGGCAGGTGTTACCTTCCGAGGAGTGTCTGTGCTGTATACTGTAGCGGAGTTGATGTCATCCATCCAAGTTGCTGGCTCAGCCTTTGCCTGCTCATAGATTATATCACGATTCATACTGACGTATAAAAGAATCTTGTCTTCCATAATAGAAGCTTTTTCACCCCAGGACTGAAGAAATGACAGGAACTGGTCTGTTGCCGTGGGCGATGACTTTCACCTGTATGCTTTATATACATCACCCTCTCCATAACTATCGATATGTCATGATTGCATGGAGGTCAACAGTTGTAAGAAGTGTTTGGGCAGGCGTACAAATGTGTACAGCGATCCACCGCAGTCGTTTCTGGGGGTAGCATTGAAGCTTTAATGCCCCCTCCCCAGCGCCATAGTTTTCTTGTGCTCCCAGGACAGGGGTGCAATTTATCTAAACTGGAGCAGACACAATCTGCTGAATCTGTGCATGGAACCAATCAGCTTCTCTCTTTCATTTTCAAACCTTAATTGAACAGACTTAAGAGAGAAGCTGATTGGTTGCCATAGGCAACTGCTTCAGTTTCTTCAGCTCCAGTTTTGATAAATCCCCCCCTTTGTTCTTCCGAGTATGAAAGTGTTACTAGACCCACCAAAGCAGTTTTAAAGTCTGAAAACTTGTTTACAATAATTAATCCATATTTACACAATCATTTTTCAGAGCAGCTCCAACTCCAGCTTGACTTCCCTGAACTTCCTGTCCAGTACAAGATCACAAGGAACAGAGCAGTCTCCAGAAGCCATACTAGCATGGAGAAGGGAAGTATCTTGCCTTGCTTGTGCCTGTGTGTTTATGGAGACACACACAGCTTGCTAGCACACACAAGGGAGGCTCCATAGGACCCTGCAAGGGAAAGGAGCCACGCTAAAACAGAGGCGCCGCGTTCAGATTCTCAGCAGCTGCAAGTGCTGAGTTAGCAAACCGCTGCTAACTGCTGTGCTGCAAGTCAGCGCTCAGCACTGCTAACTTAGCACTCGCAGCAGAAGTGGATGCAGAGTGCTGATGTGACACAGAAGGTGGGGACAGAGCACCAGTGGCCATTTTAACTGTGGGCACACCTGGCAGTGCTGGAGAAAGGTGCCTGAACCCTGATGGAAGAAATCAATTCAGGGATCCAGCTGACTGCAGGAAACTTAAACTTTTAGCTCTGGTTTACATTCGCACGTCCAGGGAATGCTCGTTTGCGCACCGCGTTAGCCGTGCGGCTCCATTAATTTCAATGGAGTCACATCAAGGTGGTTCAATCACAGTTCAGTGTGGGAACTTACAATTTAATGTTTTGGTGGACGAGCACACCAAATATTCGTTGGAAAATGGTATTTATTAGCCAAAAATATTATCTTATGCCATTTTTGCTTAGCAATGTGCAGCCGAAGCGTTCATTGAAGCTGCTGCTGTGAACTGAAGTGCTGCAGAAGAGCTACTCAGCGCTTGGCTAAGGAACTGAACACGCCTGTGGTGTTTATGTTCAGCTGTGACCATTCAGCTTTTACACATCAATGAAAGAACACATGTATTCTGTCCACATGTGTTCGCACACAGAGGGCCAATTTACACTAGGCCGTCCCTTAAATTGGAGCATTTTTGTGGGCAGACTAATGCGATGGGACAGCTCTGGCGGTGTGCGGTGTATCACACACTGCCAGAGATTTACTGTTTACATTTTGTCTTTTTTTTGTCTAACTTTATTGGTAGTGTACAGGGGTGTGTTGCAGTACGGTGACCCGCGGTGGCATCCAGTGCCCTGCAGAAAAAAGCAGCATGTCAGCATTTTTCTGCAGCGCACTTTTTATTACACCCATGTTGTGGTGGAACAGGGCACATAGAAAACACATCATAACTTAGTAAGCAAACATGGTTTGGTAAGAGTCTTTACTATATTTACAGTTCTATCACATATACAGTTCCATGCCCAGAATTACTTGATACCATCTTAAAAGGCAAAATAGTAAAAATTAACTATATCATACCAGAAAAAAAAAGACCAAATAATATGTGATATAAGAAATTCTTTATGTCCAGCAAGATCACTTAGGGGCCCATTTATAACAGAAAGCGGATACCACTATCCACTCTTCATTATACACCTCGTGTAAGGTTATTTCACACCACGGCGTCCATTATACAGGCCAATTATAAAATGCAGACTGCGGTGTAGAGCCTTTGGTATGACACAGAGTTCTCTGCTTGATGCAGATGCCCCGAGAATAATTTGTCTCTTTGCTATCATCATTTTCATGGATGAATTGTGGGATGCTATTATTTGAAATAAATAAAAGTGTCAAAAAAATGTATTTGTGGTGTCTGGTCATTTCCAGTGTCTGTATGTACATGTGTGCACGTGTTGGGTCTGATTTTAAGGCGTCATGACAGGTAGTTTATTGAGGAGCCTCTTTGTTGTACTTTTGTGGTACCTCAAAGCAGATCTTCACCCTCCCCACTTTACCTCTTTGTCCTCCTACCCCCTCTTCCCTTATAATTGGACATTTAAATCCCCCTCCCCCAATACCTTTTTCCCTAGGGACCATAAAGCACCTATATCCCAGGAGGCTTCTAGGGCGCATGTGCATCATCAGGGGGGTTCTCTCTTGCTCATTCTTTCAGCAGGCTGTTAGAACCCAGAAGAGACAGCCTGCCCCCCGATGACATCAGTAAAGAAGATGGAGGCGCAGGAGCCAGCACGCAACTGCTGTTGAGTTGATTGCAGTAGGACAATACAGGATGAGTGAGTATGAAATTTCAGGATAAACCAGCAAACAGTGGGAGTGTACATAAAAATAACCGGGGGGTTGTTGAGTTTTCTCTTTAAGTTATTCTTCTTTAAATTGTTGAGATAACAAGCATTACAAGGCTGATATCGGGGATATCTATATAGTAAATTGGCGCAAGCACCCACATTCATAAAAGAATATATTTATTAGGGAGATTGATGTTTGGCTGCAGAATTATAAATACCTATAGGTTAACACTAAACTTTTTTTTCTTTAGCTTTGGATAGAGTGTGGAAGGGTTAGAAGAATTAGAGGTGCACCGAAATGAAATTTCTAAAAACGAAACCGAAAATAGAAACATGTAAGGCCGAAAGTGAAAAAAAATCTAACCTTTTAAAATATTTTTTTACACTTTTACATTTTTTTATATTTATTTATTTTTATTAAATATTTGTTTACGTTACTTTTAAGGGCTTAAGGGAAATATTGGGGGTCTAAACAGACCCCTGATATTTCTCTTTTAAAATAGAAAAAGAGATTGAGGACACGGAGTCCTCAATCTCTTTTTCTGCAGCCCCTGTTATCAATGAACAGGGAGCCTGTATACTGAGTGTTCCTATTCATAATAGGGAGATAGTATGTTTACCATGGACAAAAAAGGAACAAGCGCACTACCCAGAAGTACAAATTTGGCTGGAGAGAACGTATAGAACAGGGATGTGGCAACAGTGTGCAAGCTCTTAAAAACAGGGAGAGGGACCCTGTGGTAGCAAAGAGTGACGGTGTGTGTGTGTTAAGAGCGCTACTACCGTTTGAATGTATAAAAAATCATCAAATATAACAGTAATGTCTCACACTTATAGTGACCTGAATGAAATAATGACTCACATTTAGAGTGTCCTGGGGAGCCCTGGAGGCGGTCAGGTGGAGCCGTTTGTGAAGTTTGATGGTTGGTCACAATGGGCAGATGTGACTGAAACAATTAGGGTTTCACACCAGGCTGGGGGTGGCATCAGGGAGATGTGTAGGAAGTTAGCCTGGAGGTGATGGTGAGAAAAATGTAGAAGACCGTAGGGAGACAGCTGGCCAGGCTGAATCCTGTCGGCTGTGCACGAGAAGCCGCTCTGTGGCGGTGCTGTCACTGTCAGATAGCAGTGGCGGTAGGAGCGGGTCCAGTCGGCACGTGAGTCCGTCAGGCTAGGTGGTGAGGGGTATAGAACAGTAGTCAGCTACGCGTTTCGAGGCAATGCCTCTTTGTCAAGCTCAGGTGAAAGTGGAAGGCTACGCGTTTCGAGGCAATGCCTCTTTGTCAAGGCTTTCACCTGAGCTTGACAAAGAGGCATTGTCTCGAAACGCATAGCTGACTACTGTTCTATACCCCTCACCACCTAGCCTGACCGACTCACGTGCCGACTGGACCCGTTCCTACCGCCACTGCTATCTGACTGACAGCACCGCCACAGAGCGGCTTCTCGTGCACAGCCGACAGGATTCAGCCTGGCCAGCTGTCTCCCTACGGTCTTCAACATTTTTCTCACCATCACCTCCAGGCTAACTCCCTACACATCTCCCTAATGCCACCCCCAGCCTGGTGTGAAACCCTAATTGTTTCAGTCACATCTGCCCATTGTGACCAACCATCACAGAAACTTCACAAACGGCTCCACCTGACCGCCTCCAGGGCTCCCCAGGACACTCTAAATGTGAGTCATTATTTCATTCAGGTCACTATAAGTGTGAGACATTACTGTTATATTTGATGATTTTTTATACATTCAAACGGTAGTAGCGCTCTTAACACACACACCATCACAGTATGTTTACCATGTCCACAATCATGAATGAACAGGAAGTCATGTAGATCACTTCCCATTCATTCATAATTGGGGACACAGTAAGCATACTAGGTCCTCAATTATTTACAAGAAATCACTGATCACGGAGTGTTTGTACCCTCTCTCCTTCCTGACTCGCTGTCACAGGAGGCTGAGTGAGCAGTGCAGGGAGGAGAGCTCGGTCTCCTGTGACAGCTGTCTCCGCCCCCACACTGCCGCTCTCCTGATCTGTCGCAGGAGGCTGAGCGGGGTGGTGCGGGAGGAGAGCCCGGCCTCGTGACACGCCGGCCGCTCACATCACTCTCCTCCCTTGCACTGCTCGGCCTTCTGTAACAGTTTCTCTCCTCCCCGCTGGATGCTGCGCTGTGTCAGAGGGGACACACAGCAGAGCCCTGCGGAGGAGAGAAACCAGGCATGCACCGCAATTTTGCCTGAAAGATGACACTTTAGGCATTTTGCCAAAAGTGCAATTTTCAGCCGATATGTTATATCGGCTGAACATTTTGGTTAATCCCTAGTTAGCACCTCTGTTAGGTGTTTATTATTGTTTGGAGCCCCAACTGAGAGATTTCTCTTTGCCTCCTGTCCCTCAAATGTGACTGGAAGTCATGAAAACAGGTGAGCCCATTAAACTATATTGTTCTGTACTCCTGTTTTAGTGACAACCAAAAGATTTTGCATTTCTGTTCACTTTATAGTTCTTTAAAATAATAAGGACATATCTACCCTTGGGGGACACCAACAGCAATAACATCTTGACTGTTTGAACTCATTTACCATGGCGAATTAAAGTGTATTTCCACATTTGGAGGCAAATTGGGATAACACCTATTTAAAATTTGTCATATGGTCCCATTCACATAGCATAAGCTGATAAAATAAACTTTTCTGCTTATAGTTTACTTGCTTTCTCATATTACTAGTTTTCTCTAAACCGATTTGTCCTATGGAATGTAAGGGGGCTGGGCAGCGTAGCGTTTGTACTGTGCTGGCAGATTTCACCATCAGATGTGTAGCCCCTATATAATATACATATATGTGCTATCGCAGCGATTCTTGTTCCTAACTGTAAGGAGTTAACTTGTCCCTGTGTGTGATCTGAAGCAGAGATTTGTGGGGATTGCAGTGCAGAGCTGACACTGGGGATTGCTAATAGAGCTCTTGTGAACTACCACTCCCAGGATGCTGTGCGAGAGGAAGGAGGAGGGCTATGTACTGCAGTGACTGAGCGTGCCCAGTCTGACTGGGGGATCTGGAGGAGACAGGCCTGTGTGCGGCACTGTGTGAATTAGGACTGCATGCAGCAGAGCTGTGTGACAGATTGGGACACACAGAATCTGTACAGCAGCGCTCTGAAGGACGGATGTTCATCTGCTGAACCAGAGAGACTGTGTTTGAGCGCCTGAACCGAGGCCTAGTCGCATGGCTGAACCAGCCGCCGGAGTGACCCAGCCAGCCCAGCAGAGAGAGAGAGGGAGCCAGACGGAGCCAATTGAGAGGACTGCAAACATCCTGGATGGGTGAGGACCTTTTGTCGGGGACCCAGATGACTTCCCTCTATGTCGCCTGAACTGAAGAGAGAGAGAGAGAGAGGACGCCCAGTTCCTGCCAGCAGTCTTCATATCTTTCCAACTGACCTGAGGATTGGTGAGAGGCCTTTGGCCACGTTGACAACCTGTTTGCTGTTCATATCTGCACTACAGTAAGGGCCCCAACGCCGGCTAGCTTAGGACACCACTACTGGCCAGTAGTATAGGGAGGTTCGGACATTGTTAAAGGGAGACCTTAAAGGGACATACACCCCATTCAGGGGAAAGCCTTTAGAGACAATTGGCCTCACATACCTCAGTACTGACAGCAGATAGCTGCAGTTACTGGGTCGCAGAGTGCCTCAGCCTGTTGATACACATTATTGTTGGGGATTTCTGTCATTACTATTGTATCATAGTTGTTCATCTCTGATTTGTCAGTAAATCTGCTATAAAACTGTTCAAAGGTGTGTTGGTGTGCTGTGGATCCACGCTTTGGGCGGTACATTGGTGTAGGGGGATAGAAATATCCGGTTATTCAGCGGCTCCTTCGGGGGTGAGTGCTACAGATGTAAACTAGATTTGAAGGGAAATAGGAACACATAACAACCATATAGTGGGGCTTTCTCAAATTTGACTTCAAAAGTGAAAATAGACTTTATGGTCAGTAATTCAACAGGCATTGATCTGATCGTAATCCATCAAATTGCTTTTATTTTGCACAAGCTCGGCTTCCTTTTTAATCCATACATATCCTGATCAATCATTTTTGGGCAAATGAAAAAAGTACCCTTGCAGTGGGGCTACCCCCTGCACTGTAACGGTTAAGTTGTTAGTTTTTGTCTAGGGGCTGGAGTAAAGCAAATGTACTTACCTGAGCAAATCTACTTACCCCCTACCCCAGCAGTCAGCTCTTTTCTCCCCTCCACTCCTATCATATGGACTGTCCCTCTGGGTCCTCGTATCGTAATGATATTTCAGTTCAGTTCCGATCAGCAAGGGAACTATGCACGGATCCCCTGCTGATCGGAATGGAGCAATCTGTGTCCTTCCAGTTATTATTATTATACAGGATTTATATAGCGCCAGCAGTTTGTGCAGAGCTTTACAATATAAGAGATTTTTCATCCATCTTGCGATGGAGGAAAAAACTGAAATTACCAGGCACATGTTGGTCTATAGGGAATCAGATGTGTCAGTTTACGTCAGATTACCTCTGATCTGGCAAGGTCAGGTCTGTCAAAAGAGAACTTTGGTTTTCCGGATCTGGCAGGAGCCGGGGGTAACCAGATGTAAATGGGTGCACGTCCATTTAGATCCAGCTGCCCATACACCAACATTGAGCTTCTGATCAGGTCCGCCTGAAAAACTGACAACCTGATCGGAATGCCCATGGGAAAGGGGCCTTAGACATGGTGACATATCGGTCCTTAGACTGCGGATGCCCAGGAAAAAAGAGGCTGAGGGACCAGTCTAGCAGCCCTGAGGGAGCCAATAGAAGCAGGGATCAGGTAAGTAACTGCTTTACATCAGTTCCCTAGACATAAATGAGCAGTTAAGCCTTGCAATGCAGGGGTTAATAGATTATTCTTGTTTGCCTGTAGATGTGCTTTATGGGTTTAGATTGATTCTTTAATCAGTGGAAATTGTATGGAGCTGATACTTATCTTAGTTCTCTATTCTACTGACCATGCATCTCTCAGTAGTTAGGCTGATGATGAAATGATATTTCCTCTATTAATAAAAAAAATATCCAGGATCTACCTCCTTTTTTTTACAGCATTTACCAAGCAGCAACAGCTCCCTTCGTCTTTATGTTCTGAGTTCATCGTAGGCTTATTCAACCGACGTTTTCCATTTTGATGGAAATTCTGCGGCTGACTGCAATGATTTTAAGCAATTCAGGCTTGTTATTCTTTGAGCTTTCAGCTAATAGCTATTCACGCAAGTAATGCTTATATCTGTTTTAGCCTTTCGCAAAAATCATAACGCTGGACATACCCAGGGGTATTTTATCATTCAGTTATCAAATATAGTATGTGAACCTCTAGTAGCTGCAGGTGAAATATGGCTATGTGTAGAAATGAATGTTATGTTCACCGAATGTCTCTCACCTCCATTTTCATTTGAAAGCTATCAGAAGAAGTCAGTTCTCTTGCAGTTATTCTGATTGTTATGCAGCATGTAATGACATTACTGCTGTTTTCTGTGTAGGATTTATTCTAGTACTAAACTGTCTCTAGGCTATGTATTTCTAGAAAGTAATTCAAGATGTACTTTGCACTTCTATTTGCTAACAGGTTCAGAATAACAAGTACGCCTTGTATTTTCCATCATATTTTATAAGGTAATTTCCATTTCCTAAAGTAAAACTTTTTAAATGCATATTTGATTGTATTTTTAACAGATGACTTGTAACAAAATCTAAATAAGGGGAAGTTTAAAGTGGATATGAAGGCAAACAGCTAAATTCACAGATGCAATATTGTATATGTGCGAACGGTCTTACCTGCCAAAAATGGGTAATTTTGCTAAGCTATATTTTAGATCCAGACCTTCCTGTCACACAGCTCTGCCAAGATCTGGCCTCCGAAGAGAAAGCAATATAGCTGGGTCAAGCACCGCCCAGGCCAGTGATTGGATAATGAAGGAGCAGCAACACGCCAGTGAGGGCAGTAATGTGCTTTCTCTTATCAGTCAAATCCTGTGATGCCACTGATATCACTGGAACTTGTAAGTACAGCTGTCTCATGGCTGGAGGTGACAGAAGATGCAGGTCATCGGCGCGAAAAGTCCAGGAACAAGCCAAGGTCAACAAATCCATGGCAAGACGGCTATTTTTCTTGTTTAGCCGTGGGGCCAACTTGATGAATGGAGGCTACTACTTCAGCTTTTAGTTATAAATTAATGAAGAGCAACACTAGGCGATCACACTGACAGCCCAGCCCTGCAGGTTAAGCTGGCCGTAGACCTATAGATTATCTGCAGATTTTCTATAGTCAGATGGAAAAAGTGCAACAGATTCCTCCATCTACGCTAAACTGTGTGGATAGAGGAATCTCCCAATGGGCCAAGCTTCACCACTGGCTCTCAAAATACCTGAACAATGCATGCATCCAATCAGATTGGTCAGGTATTTTGAGAGCCAGAAGGGCCGACTAGCAAGATACTGAAGCTTGGCCCAGTGGGAGATTCCTCCATCCACATAGTTTAGCGTAGATGGAGGAATCTGTTGCACTTTTTCCATCTGACCATAGAAAATCTGCAGATAATTTATCGGTCATGGCCAGCTTAACAAAGAGGATACAAAGCTCTCCTTAGGCAATCAGCGGAGGTCTTCTATCACTTTGACAGTTGCTCGCTGTGCTCTGGGTATTGGGAGCTGCTGTCAGTGGTCCTGATACAGCATGGGTAAATTGTAAAACACAGATGTACTTAGTTGGGATTACTCAGTAGAGCCATAAATTACATTAGAGACATACAAAGGGCACTAACCCTACTGATCAGATCTAATGTAACTGCAGTCAAATAAGCAACATAGGTGTCTGTACTTTGAAGATTATCGCTGCTCTTTGCTCTGCCTTATTCAGTCATCATGATTGTGGTTCTTGAGCTGACATTTTTCTCAGCCACTTAATGTTTTATTGTGTAGCAGGTTGATCAAGTTTAATAATCTTTCCGTACCTGTACCAGAGAGAGCAAGAATCACTATATGAAAAGACTACAAGATAATCACTTGACATAATCAGATGAAAACATGTAAACAAAGTAATGAGATAGCAGAATCATTTAGAGTAATTTGGCTTTCTAATCTCCGAGGAAAGGATTACTACTATAGGGAATAATTATGTAAACCATGAACCACTCTGCTTTGTTTGTCACACCTCATTTTAATATATACTGTTTAGTGAGGTGAACGTATGTAGGACTATTTGCAAAGGTGCGAAGCAAAATGATGACATATAAAGCGCAGTAACTAAGAACAGGAACTTTTTTAAATCAGCCTATTTTGATGTGTCAGATGAGGTCAGCTCTGATCAGATTCAATTCTATTAAATACAAAAATACTTATATTTATTATTATAGTTACAATCTGATATTTGCGTGTCCATTGCCATACTATATAATAATTAATTTAGAGTTACATTTAGAGTCCCCTTAAAGTCCCATTGCAATTTCAGAGCGTCAACAGCCAAAAACTATTCTGCATAATTCATCAAATACAAGAGAAAAATATTGTCTTTATAATAGAACTCCTTTAAACATACTTACTGTACAATGTATCGATATATCCTGAAACCCCCCTAAATGACTTCAGGGAAATAGACGAGTCTTCAATATTTCTATCTTCCTAACATCTAGCAGGGGTCCAGGACAGCGAGTGTGAATTGCCAGTTAGTAGATACATTTGCTTGGTCTTGTTTGTGTAATGGTTCTGAACTCAACTTTGACACTCAACTTTAGAGGAAAATCATCTGGATAAGGAGCACCATGCACAAAGATAAAAGTCCTCCTCCTTATAGCTCTCTAGAGCTTGTATGAAACATAACAGGCAGTACAGGGTTGTGCCATCATCAGAACTCTAGAACACAACAGGCAGTCTTGTGCACGGCTGGATTTTGTGCTAGGCTATATAGGCAATGGTCTATAGCGCCAGGGGCAGGCTGCTTAATTATGTGCCCCTCTCTGCCAGACTGCCATCCCTGAACTACAATGGCAATATTAGTGATGAGCGCTGGCTAACATTGCCTGCCCACATCCAGCAGAGGTACCATCCATTACCATAAATGCCTTTCTTAGCCAAGCACGCTTTGCTGGTGGGATGTGTGACAGGACTTATTTCCCAGGAAGGTGGCTGCAGCAGCTTCGCAGTGTGAACTCAGAGGTGAGGTGGCTGGCTGGGCCGCTGGGATGAGATAAGATCGTCTGACTGGAGTCTGTTACTGTAATATTAATATAATAATAATAATACAACATTTGACATGTGTTGCATTAATTTCTTTTATATCTATATATAGTATGTAAAAGTTTCTAACAAGTTGAGACTGAGCATGCACTGGCCTATTTGAACGTGAGCACCACTGAGGAGAGTTGCCGAGTGGTTGCCAGCTCCTTCCTACTGTGATTTGACCTGCAAGTTACCTTCCTGTGCTTTGACCCAGCTTGCCTAACCCAGCTTGTACCCTTACATCACTCCTTGCCTACCTCTGCCCCCTGACTTTATCTGACCCTGCCTTGTGTTCCAACCTCACTGCCTATCTGACGTCCTCGTATCTTGGCTGCATGGCTGTGGCTGATCCTAGACTCCGAGTTTCCAGACAACCTGCTGACATCTTGCTGCATCCAGACCAGCTGTAGGCATTGGGAGCAGCGTGAAGCATGTAGGGCCCAGGACGGGAGGAAGAGGTCCCGGGACTGGTAATCAGCGGTCACCAGTGGCCCCTTCCTCCTGTCCTGGGCCCCCTCCAAGTGGCCGAACTCCAGGGCCCGGTCGCGGCCACGACCTCTGCGATCCTGGTAGTTCCGCCACTGTACTGATTGTGTTTCTGCAGGCACACTGCTGGTTGTGTCAGTACAATACGTATTGTGTGCCAGGTTAGGAGCAGGTAACAGTTCAGTGGCTGGTACTTGTGGTTCACCGCTGCAGATGTAGCAGGAGCAGGTCAGGACAGCCAAATAGAAATGCTGAGTCTGGCACTACAGTAGAATCAGGCAAAAGCGTAGTCTAGACAAGCCGGGTCACACACGTCTAAATCAGAGCCCAAACGGTACCGAATCAGCAACAAAAAAGAGTCAGAACAAGCCGGGTCATAAACAGGTAGATCAGAGTCAAAACTGTTGTGGAACATTGCATGTGCTCTGTGTGTGCTTATGTTGGGAGAGCAGCACCCAAATCAGTTATTGGGTGGAGCACAAGGTAGCTAGCCTAGGGGAGAAGTATAGATCTTGGCCTGGTCTAAAATAACATTACAAGGGATAAGGAGATGCTGACTTTTGATTGGTTAAATATCAGCCAATCAGATTTTCTTTAAGGCCCCATTTAGACTTGCGAATAGAGCCAGATCGCAGAGTTTCACAAATACCTCCTAGAGCTCTGGGCTTGTAATGTTCAAATAGAGCACCCAGCACCACCGGCCAATAGAACTCTAGGAAAATTAAGCTGACCCGTTGTCTAGCAGCAAGGAAGCAGCTTGAGAGGAACATAGCCCCTGAGCAATAGCGGCTGAAGAAAAGTTGCCAGAAGAGTGGAGCTTGTTGTCTGGAACGTGACGCTTCAGAGGGGGGACCAGCAGGGAAGTGGAGACAGGTGGCAGAGGAGCAGGAACGCATGTTACATTCCTAACAGTGCGGTCCCTAACTCTATTTGACAGCGCTACACTACAATCTTGGGGCATATATAGCAATTAATAAATTAAGGAGAGGTATGCCAGGTATGCCTGGTGGTAGCCTAATTAAACTTAAAGGTGCAGGGTCGCACAGCTAGAAAACTGAAGGACTAATCACTCTAAATTGATGAAAACGTGGTTACCAGTATACTTATTCATAAGCTTCTCAGTTTGTATTATAATAAACATATTTTTTGAAAAAATATTTAAAAAAATAGAGACCTCTTATCAAAAAATTAATATTCTCCATGAGCACTATAAAAAAACTAACCTGACTAACAAAACTAACTAACATAACATTGTTTAGTAACAGTGTAAAATTATGTGTGGCCAGTCACCCACAACAACCAATTAGATTTCAGCTTTGTGCATTTAAGTGATGGACTAAAAATGATTTTGACTGTATGTTCTGGGCTACTATACTTTTCACATCTATTATTGCCTTATTAGACCTTTTAAAACTGTCTGCATGTTACATATACTCAGGAAACATGAATTGCATAAAAGCGCCTGCTTTCGCAGGAATAGAATATTTATGTGCAGCCTGGCATGAATACGGGAGATGAACTATTGCTTTAATCATTGCTCCTTACATGACATCCAGAAATGGTTGTCAGTAGCTCGCAGAGATCGTAGAATGTTTAAGCAAGCAGCAGAAATATATTCTAATTATTCGAGTTTCACCTGTATATACAGGGCTTGAAAATTGTTAGGGTGTCTCACAAGTCAGTCAAAAATGTCACCAGTCAGCATGATTGGACTATAGCCTTGCAATTTATGTTAAAAAGTTTTGGGGACAGACTGAGCTTTCTTTTGGAGGTATATAATCACCACTAGGGGGGGTTATTTTTTTTTTTACTTTATAATGAAAAAAGTACTGTAAATGTAAAAAAAAAA
>NW_017307053.1:509064-511868 GCF_000935625.1 Nanorana parkeri | reverse complement strand
TGTGGATTTGGGGTTCTTGGGGTTTTCATGAGCTGTAAGCCATAATCATCATTATGACAAATCACGGCTTGAATTATCTTGCTTTGCATGTAATGAGTCTATCTCATATATTAGTTTCACCTTTTAATTTGCATTAGTGAAATAAATGAACTTTGCACGATATTCTAATTATTCGAGTTTCACCTGTATATACAGGGCTTGAAAATTGTTAGGGTGTCTCACAAGTCAGTCAAAAATGTCACCAGTCAGCATGATTGGACTATAGCCTTGCAATTTATGTTAAAAAGTTTTGGGGACAGACTGAGCTTTCTTTTGGAGGTATATAATCACCACTAGGGGGGGTTATTTTTTTTTTTACTATATAATGAAAAAAGTACTGTAAATGTAAAAAAAAAAACACAAAGTTTCCCTACGTTATGTTATAAAACATGTATTCTTACCCATATTTTGGTAAAACATAAAAGTCGGGGGTCACGTCGGGTAAATAGACACCAAACATGTCAAGGCTGAAAATTGTGTGCGCCCGCAAAATCGCAAAAAAAACACCCATCAGGCAACGCTTAAAACACTTTCACTGCTCATGAGTTTAGTGTTATCAGTGATTAATGGCTCTAAATTTATTGCTCTCACTCTCACTTTATCTGCTTCATCAGCTTCTGTAGCTGGAGAGTGACACTGAATGCAGGAAGTGATGTAATATACATCACTTCCTGCATTCGGGGACTGAGAGGAGTAGAAGAGAGATCGTATACTGATCTCCCTTTGATCTCCTGTCACAGAGCCGTGCCGGTCCCGGCAGCATCGGGCACAGCAGATCTCGGGACCGGCAACGGCAGTACACAACTGACCATGGGATATTTTTTTCTCCTACTGACACCGGGGTAATTTTTTTCCTCTGTCACCTCTGTGTCCCACTACTAAAACCTTTAATTTACTTAGGCGTACTAAGCACATATAAGCAATACATGAAGCTAGGACCACATGGGCAATTGTAGTATCTTGCTAATGAAAAATATGACTATAGACAGTCATTGACAATTATCTTATTAATTGGATATTGATGTAATTTTAATTCCAAAAGCCCACACATTGCCTGCTATTACCATTATTAGTGCTTGTATTATGTACTTCTCTGAAAGCAGTTCACCCTGTTATTGGGTTAAGCTTAACAAACTGCCATCTCTCCTGCCCAATAATAGTGGTCAGTAAGGGCACTTTCATTGGACAGGGGCATGCTGGTTGGTGAAAATTTACTAAGTGAAGGGTTTTAACCAAACCTATGTGCAAGCTATAGACTTCAAGTATTCTCATAGTTTTCATAATAAGTAAATATGTTATTGAACAAGCCCTCACTGATCTCCGTAGCTGTAAGATCTGTGGAGCAATTCATCTTCAAAGCTCACAGCAGAAGCAATTATATTGTTTAAGTCATTCTCTTAGCAGCTCACCTTATTCCCTTCTCCCAGAGCAACTGCTCTGTTTTTCAGTGTAACTAAATCAAAACTTTTTTTTAAATTTGGATAAAGTGATGAGGCATAGAACCACTGTCCGCTTTTATTGATGTCTGTATCCCCAATCCATTCTCTTTAATTGCCCTAATTACCAGTGTCACCGGGAATGAAAATAAGGTTTAATACAAAATTTTGAGTAGCACCAAAACTGGAAATCTAATGAGGACACATGTTCCCGTGGTAACTGTCAAAAATTCGATTTTTCTAACGTTGTTAGGCAAAAAAAAACAAAAAAAAACTGAGAGCGGCTTTACCATCTTACTTACTCCATCCAAAATGAAGAAAACGTTTGGCTTTAGACACTTTAAAGTGACAGTAACCTCAGGAGTTAAATCTTAAAAATACATTCAGGTACCTCAACTATTAACAAAAATGTATCTTATTTGTGTATCACTCGGCTGTAGATCCTCAAATCATCTCTGAATTCATGCTGACACTGTCCTTCCTTCTGGAGGGAGGCTACTTTTGTTCTCCTTGGTCCCTGTGTGTGTTGCAAAGTAACCACCACTCCAAGCTCAATACCGTGATGGACTACAATCCCAATACAAATGATCAAACTAAACATAAGATCATAGTCAATAACAGAAGCGAGCTTGAAATTGTGGCTACTTTGCAACACACACAGGGACCATGGAGAACAAAAGTAGCCACCCACCAGAAGGAAGGACAGTGTCAGCATGAATTCAGAGATGATTTGAGGATCTACAGCTGAGTGAAACATAAATAAGATACATTTTTTTTAAAGGAGAACTATGAGGTGAGTGCTTTTCACTCCCCTTATAGTTCTAGCCGACCTGTGACAATGAAATGTCACAGGTCGGCTCAGTAGATCGGGAAGTGAGCGAACACATACCGGCGTTCGCTCACCTCTCGATCCTGTCACGGCCGTCGGGATCCGCTTTTTGGATCCAGCGGTATACTGAGCCTAGGGTGACGGGAGGACGCTAGTTTGTGTCCTCCAGTTACCCTAAGGAGAACTATGGGGAAAAGCCTTAACCCCATAGTTCTCCTTTAATAGTTAAGGTACCTGAATGCATTTTTAACATTTAACTTCTGAGTTTAGTGTCACTTTAGGTACTTCTGCAGTAAAATATTTAGGCTGAATTGCTCTACAGTGCTTATTAAGAATATGTAAATAATTAACTGTGCAAGGCCTGGCCAAAGGTTCACTTTAAGACAATGGATGCTCGTGGCAACTAGCCATTTTCTGAAGGAGAGATTAGCAATGGTGGTCAAGTATTCTTCTCAATGCAAGCTATGCTTTCTACTACAGCATTTGCAATAAACAGTGGT
>NW_017307053.1:483359-508842 GCF_000935625.1 Nanorana parkeri | reverse complement strand
ATTTATATATATATATATATATATATATATGTGTGTGTTCTCAAAATTCATTAAAGGATACCTGTACTCAGAAAAAAATGCAGCCTGCAATCCCTGACATCTCGTTCTGCAAATAACTGTATACTTTCCTGGCTGTTATGCTGTTAAAAAGCTTCATCACTTAACTCAGTAAGTACTGGTTTTCTTTAAGGCCAATTTACTCTGTCCTACGCATGTTACCACCTATGTGGACATGCGCATTATACATACATTTTAAGGGGCAACCCATTCATTTTAAATGGCCCCCGACACAGTAAACAATGTTCTTGACCCTTCAACACACCACAACAAAAACAACAAAAGTATTTACATATTTTTCACAAGACTCAAATGAGCTTAAAAACAAGCCCTTATTGACCTTTGTAGCTGCATGTAATTTGGAGCAATCTATCCCTCTGATTCACAACAAAGACACTGAAGTTATGGAAGGCTATTTATTTGCCCTGCTTCCTCTCCCACAGCACCTGTTCTTTGTTTACATTGGAAGGTTAAAAGGCTGCTAAGTCACTGCTGTGAAAGGAAGCTGATGAGAAACCGACTAGAGGCCAACTTCAGTGCCTCTGCTGTAAACTTTAAAGGTGACTTTCTCCTTAGTAACTGCAGCTACAAAGGTTAGTGGTTTTTTTTTAAAGCTCATTGGGTGCTTGGCAACATGTCTACTTTAAGGGTATGGCTGCATTGGGAACTTTAATGTCCTGGTACAGAAATAATAATCCCCTTCCTGGAATTCATCTCATTAGAAGGTGGCAAACCTTCTTGTCTCTATAAAAGTGTTTCTTTCTTCAGACACTTTTGTGCATACAGCCCATTATCTTTAGACAAGTATCTAATTTCATAAGTGAAATTTGAATGTGCTCTCAGTATGGAAAAACTACTTTGAAATGTGTACATAGTGTAAATATAGCTATTGTGAGGCACTGGCTGGTAGGTTTGTGGAAGGTGTGTATGTGTCACCTAGGTTTTTCACATGTACTCGGTGAGGGGGTCCAGAGTTTATAGCTGGTGGCACTAGGGTTTATGGCTAATAAGTTCTGTTCTGGGTACTAAAGCTTTGAAGCTTGTAAAATATAGATATCTCTATCTATCTATCTATCTATCTATCTATCTATCTATCTATCTATCTATCTATCTATCTATCTATCTATCTATCTATCGTGTTTCCCCGAAAATAAGACACTGTCTTATATTTTTTTTGGCTCAAAAAAACACACTAGGTCTTACTTTCGGGGTAGGTCATATTTTTTGTTAATGTACAACAATCCACATCTATGCATGTACAAAAATATAGTGATCAGGGCAATCAGGGGTGCCGTACCTTTCCAAGAGCAATTTGGTAACCAATCGTTGGCCAGAATGAGCGAAGCGCACTTTCACTATCAATTCCTCACAGGCGGAGTGCATTTGGTATCACTGTGCCTGTGACAGGAGCCAGCGCTATAGAGGAAACATCTGCTCCCTTCGCTGCCGCCGCGCTTCCTCTAGCGCTGGCTTTGTTGGCACCGCTGATTCTCTCCCGTGGCTCTTCAAGCTCCCCCTTATGCCACCACCGGCCCTGGGAATGGTCACAACTAGGCCTTATTTTTGGGGTAGGTCTTATATTTTAGCAATTCACAAAAATAGTACTAGGTCTTATTTTCGGAATAGGTCTTATTTTCGGGGAAACAGGGTATCTATCTATCTATCTATCTATCTATCTTGTATATGACCATCAGTGTCTTAAACATGTAATGCAGTAAATGTTTAATGAATAATTGGCATATTTAATACAACTGCATACTTGGTTATCTACAATTTTTGGACAATCTGACAAATATTTTTTTTAGGGCTGTTACTGATTAAAATTTTCGTGTTCGATTAATCGATACAGGTCCAACTACATTGGCCTATACACATACAGCACAGGAATGAAGTAATAAAATGAACTAGGATCACACTAATCCAGCACGTTATTAATCTCACGTGCCCCACTCTCACGTGCCCCACTGAGTTGCCCCACTGAGTTGCCCCTTGAGAATAATAATGTGCTGGATTAGTGTGACCCTAGTTCATTTTATTACTTCATTGCTGTGCTGTATGTGTATAGGCCAATGCCTTGGCTGGCACTCGTGCAGAAAGTTTCCAAAAAATTTTAATCGATCAAAACATTTTTTACCGATCAAAAAGATTAGGCAATGCACCAGTGTTGCAAACTGATGTTTTTAGACTTACTTTCCTCACAATCCCTCATCAATATTTTAAAGAGGACCTCCACTTTTGTTGAGACAAAATCAATCCTCTCTGTATGATATGTGTACATTACAAGGATTTAAACAAACTTTGTTGCAGTTTCCTACCTGTTTCTGTTCAGAAGAAATAGCTGTTTGTTGCAGCATGTCTTTTCCAAACTGATTTCTGAATAGGGGGGTCTGGGTTCATTGTAATCAGCTGGTCAGCTTCTTGTGTTGTAAAAGGGAAAGGTGCAGTGCCTGCATCCCTTTAGTAGTAATTAACCCTTAGGGAGGATCTCACCAAAAATTAAATTCCTTTTGCAAGGGATGCCTAAAATTATACTTATCTTAGTGCACACTTCTGGGAAAATCAGTCATCCAATCACAGAAGCAGTAAGTGACACTTCTGGGGGAGTTCTGTACACCAACTGTGTAAGGAATGCCTCCAGGTCCCCATATTGCATTGAATTCTTTTTTTTTTACAGTTTTAGAACATTACAGCAGCTACCATTTTAAATGGAAAGGTAACTTTTAATTACATTAAATTACAAAATAGCTTGTGTGACATTTATATATGCTATATACATTTATTTTTTTTCCTCATTTTTATATTTTAAAAATTAGGTTACCATTTAAAGTCTATGCTTCCCTGATTACTATGATCACATAACAAATTTCTGAGACGTGATGCATATAAGCAAATCAATAAACAGCATTAAAATATTAATGTTAATAAAGCAGACAATTGATAGTCAGGGACAGACGGTGGAATGGATAGGAGTGAATAAATGCTGATTAAGGTTAACTAAGAGTTAATAAGGTGTTAAATTGGTAAAAGTTTTATTAAAAAGAAAAAACATATTGATCACTTGTGAGGTTGCTTTAGCTAAGGCCAAAATGTTTTTTCAGTCTTGAACAGAATGGAGTGGGGTTAGAACCCCTGCCAGGATTTTATTGCTGCCTGCAAACCCTCTTCCTCTTCCTGTTTGTCCTGGTGACCCCTCCTAATGGAGCTGAAAATGTTCCAATGGGGACACTTTATATTGTGACAACTGTCTAAGAGGTCATTCGGAGAGATTTTCTCTCACCTGCTGTTTTGTCTTCTGTGCAGAAAATGTTAAGTCTCCACAACGGGAAAAGAACAGAAAAAAAAACTAACAGAGGATTACCCATACCCTTCTCTATCCAAAACTAAACAATAAAGTGTTAACAACTTTGTAACTTTACTATGTAACTATGTAGCAATGAGTTAATAACAAAATTTTAATTTATTACATTTTTGCATACAAACTTGCTAAGCCAAATCAGTGTGTAATGGGTACAATGCACAGGCTCTTGCACTATTTGTTCCCAGCCCCAGTTCGGTACAGAAGTAATCAATGGACTACGTGTGCGGTTTTATCATCGCCCTGCTGAGCACGATCTCCTGAATCCCTCTGGTTTTGTGGCAAATGGAACTCCCACTAATCCTTGTGAATGGATGACATGGCTGTGTGGATGGAGCCATGCACAGCCTTGGTTAATTCAAATAACAAGAACCTGGAGCAACACGTGATTTTGGTAAGAAAGGGGGGTGGTTTGGGGTATGGTGTATGTGACCATGCTTCATGTTAAACTCTATATATAAGTGTAACATGAAACATGATCCAAAAACTGACTATGCCAATAACAATTACAAGTGCAATTATGTGAAGAAAATGTATTAATATTTGGCATGAATGCCAGAGATTTCACTTTACCTCAATGCACTTTACACATTAGTAAACAGGCCCCATTCTTCTAAATAACTGTTGAATCACTATCAATAATTTGTATGCATTGCTTGTATAATGTTAGTCTTCGTGTAATAGGAAGCTCTTGGGATATTGTCAGAGTTAAAGGGGCTATTCATCAAACTGAATGACATGAGAATATATGATGTGCAATATTTCAAAGTAAGAAGCATCAACAGGAAGATTAATGTCTATGTTTTGCCGCTAGGTGGGGAGCTATTTGACCTGAGTGGTCTCACAATTTCTATTTATTTGACCATAATGGCAACTATAAAGAAGACAGAACTGTTCTTGATAAATGTCACTTGCATAATTATATACCGTATGTAAAATTCCCCAGCTTCTGTGCTCTGTGCAGCATTGGAGGCCACATCAAACAGGACCCTATTAGAAAGATAATGAATCCCATTTTTAAGTTTCTAAAGCCCCATGCTTATTAATTAAATATGTGTATTACATATCTGAATGTTCATTGTCCTTACAGTATGTGCTCAGTGCCAAATGTCAATTAAAAATCAAATCAAAGGAGCAAATACAAAACGGTACATAAACACAATGGCAATATATAGGTATGCTTCACTGCCCAATATCACATTACATGATCCAGTGGCCATTTATATGTAGTTATGTTAGTAGCCCTTGGAGCTAAATTTGTAGGTGTTTCTGAGATATATTATAGCATGTTCTCTTTTGTAAATGCCACTGTTTAATTACATGTTTTCCCAAATTTAGAGTCACCCAGCTTGAGTGCCAGATGAATTTCTACCGACAGACATTGTAAATGACAAAGTAAAGTCAACAAGTAAAATCAGCCATTGAACCAATAATTTTACCCAGAAAATATTTCAGCCATCAAAAATATTAAAACTCCATTTACTGTTAATCTAAATTTTAAATAATCAACTGCAGCCATTTTCAGCACATTTTTTCTGGTAGCAACAACTACAAGCATTTAACAAACTGGGCAGCCAGTTGCACAAACTGTAGGTTATGTTTATAGCATATCTTCTAGATCTGAGACATTTATTTATTACGGGTATTTATATAGCGCCAACAATTTACACAGCACTTTACATAGTTGCACATTCACATCAGTCCATGCACTCAAGTAACTCACATTCTAAGGTTCCTAATTCACATAGGATTAATTCATCTATCAGCATGTCTTTGGAGTGGGGAGGAAACCAGAGTACCCGGAGGAAACCCACATAAGCACAGGGAGAATATGCAAACTCCTTTGCAGATAGTGACCTGGCCAGGATTTGAACCAGGGACCCCAGTACTACAAGGCAGAAGCGCTAACCACTACACCACTGTGCTGGACATGAACTTAACAAGCACTTGAGATGAGCTCAGGTTCAGACCCTAATCCTAGTCCAAAGCTGACCACCTCTGAACACGAACGGAAGCTCCTTCCACTACTGCCCAATCACCTCAGGCCATGGAAGTCTCTGCCCCCAGTTGCACATAAGCAATGGGGTGGGATGCAGTGACATAATTGACCTTGCATGGCCACATGAATATACAGTAGGTGGTCAATGATATTAACCTAATATGACCATGTGGTCATATAAGGTCGATTACCTCTGCCCAAGCATCTTACCCCTTTGTTTATGGGCAGTTGCGGGGTAGTGAATGTCCTTGCCTGCAGCTGATTGGGTGGGTGTCTCCATGGCACGTCTGGGTTTGGAGGGGCTCAATTTCAGACCAGGTTCAGTCCTAACCTGAGCTCATACCTATTAAATGCTCCTGTCTTCCATTTCTCCTAGAGGCATGCAGGGTAGCAGTTGGAATCTGGTGATTCTTATTTTATATCAATATCCTATTTTTCCTGCTTTTGCCTTTAATCTCTCCTTTGCATTTAATACAATTGACCACTTTCTGTTACGTGTGCACTTTGTTGACATTCAGGGTACAATCATATCTTTTTTTATTTTATTTATTGGACTGCTTCTTTAAGGTCTTCAACCATTTCTCTTTACTGCCATTTATCTCCGTTGACATTCACCAAGGCGCATATCTAAGCCCAATGCTTTTATATAATGTTATAACAGTTCTCTTGACAAATCTTTTCCTTTGGTCTACAATATCATTTGTGCATAAATGATACTTTACCTGTCAGGGTTCGTTCACACCATAAGCAGTGCGTTCCGGTCCGATTCTGGATGGTGAGGGCGATCGCATTGCGGCCACAGGGCGTGGGCCCACCACGCCCCCTCCAGCCCGGCAAAAAAGTGTGGCGGCCGCAATGTGAGGCAGTGCGTTCCAGCCAGAATCGGACCGGAACGCACTGCCTATTGTGTGAACTAACACTCAACTTTGATCTGTCTCCCTCTGTCCTGAAAATCATCTTCAGCTGTCTTCAATCAACTTTAGATTTACCAGAACTATGTAATATGAGGACCTAACTAAGCTATCCGATCAATTTGTATCCGGTCAGGCAGGCTCTTGCACTACATAGTTCGTTGGTAATTTTAAAGGAGAGTGTAGAATTAGATTGAAACATGTGTGGTAAGCTTTATGGATGTCTAAGAAATAATTTCATTCCACTCATACGATAAAAAGTGTACACAAGTTAGCAGCCACACAGTCACACTTGATTCAGACCTTTGCTTCATACTTCACATCCAAAGCATTTCTAAAGAGCAAATAATGCTCTCCACTGGACATCGCAAGGTTACTCTGCTATTAAACTGGAGCCTATAGTCCCCTTATTATTTAATGTATAGCATTGCACGATAGGTTGCAGCTTTATCAACAAAGGGTGATAATAATACTTGTAAAACGTCTTCTCTAGTAAAACTGATTACGGGAGTAAGTAAGGGAAACTTTATCATCAGGAAAGGTTATGACCTTTGTATGACATTTCCCCACTATATACTATTGGTTGGACATATAGGGTTATTCACAAAAGGGTGAAGAGTTTGGAGAAGGCAGGAGAAGTGAACAATCTAGGACAAAATGGCCGATTTGTGGTCCTAGATTGTTCAATTCCCCTGCCTTCTCCAAACTCTTCACCCTTGTGTGAATAATCCTGATAATTTATGGTAGGGTAGTTATTTTGTAAATTAACCTATTCTCTTTGCCAGAACTAATGTCTTCAATGTCCCATTTGATGTCTAGGTAGTTGGAATCACCCAGAGTAAGGACCGAGTTTACTGTTTTTCTAATATGTAGCACCATTTTAACTTCAGCTAGTACAAATCTACCAAACAGGAACACAGAACCTCTGTCCAGTTTAATGTTTGTCTAAAACCTCCAGACTTTGGTTGGATTGGGGCCTTGAACACCTCTTTATCGCCCTTTCTAACCCCACCATCAAGTATCCCCTATAAACTCACATTCATTACCTTCTCTGTCTTTCCCAATTTTTCTGTTTTCCCCCCACCCTAACCCAAATTGTAGTTCAAAATGTATTTCAACCTTCTAACCATTATGTTTCTCAACACCACACATAAAATGCCTCTTTGACAATAAAGCAACAGAAAAGGTCCATGGAAAAGTGTGTGGGAAAGGGGAGATAGGTAGCAGTTATGCAGGAAATCCTAACTTCATGAGCACCCTCTGCAACACTTGATATTACACGCTAGCTCAGAGATAGGTGGCCTCAGCACTCCAGCTGTGGTTAAACTACAAATCCCATGAGGCATTGCAAGAATGACAGCATCAGGCATGGCTCCCAAAAACAGTGGCATGATGCAATTTGTAGTTGCACCACAGCTGGCCTGCCGAGGCTACCTGCTCCTGCTCTAGGTATCTATGTTGTGAGGATGCACAAAATACCAATAATTTGATAAAGTTTGAAGTGAGATGAAATCTCACCTGTTTAGTTTAAATATCAAGGCACATACAAGGTTTTTTCTTTCAAGAGCTTTTTTTTCATAATGCAGTACTGCACCGCCCCTTACAAAATCACGCCCAGTCATATAAACAAGCTTATTTAAGAATCTTTCTGTTTCCTACTCACTTATCTTATGTTACACTATGATACTTTGATACAAAGTACAGTATTCTTGTCACAACCACGCTTTGAGCTTGATTTACTAAACTAATTGAAACTGTTTACTTAAAGTGAATGTTCACAGAGTTTAGTAAATAAGGTGAAACTGTATTCATTTTAATCAACCAATCATGTGCTAACAAAACCCCCTTTTTTTTATTTCCCATGTACATGACTGGCTAACCAAAGTGAACACAGGTGGACATAGGCTCACCTTTTTTTTTTACTAACATTCTCTTTGCAAAATGTATTTACACTCAAAGCTTCTACTCCTTTGGTAAATCAGCCCTTATTAGTTCAAAATGCAAAACCTGTTCATTATCTGACATTATTGTCAGATAGACACAACCCATATTACTTGTAGCATAGTAAAACAAATAAAAATAATAATCATATAGTGGGGGGAATTTATCAAAACTGGAGCAAACAAAATCTAGAGCAGCTGTGCATGGCATCCAATGAGCTTCCCTGTTCAGTTTGTTCAGTTAAGATTTGAAAATGAAAGAGAGAAGCTGATTGGTTGTCATGCACAGATGCTTCAGATTGTGTCTGCTCCAGTTTTGATAAATCCCCCTCACTGTATTTTGTTTTTTGATGCAGATCAAACTTAGATATGTCACACACCCGCTCAGCACAGGGACTTGTTGTATTTGATTGCTTACATTCAGATGCCACCTAGAGGTTGTAGTAGATGACTGCAGAAATTTCCACTGTGGAAGCTGCACATCATAAAGCTAGTATTCTCCTTAGTTCATCATTTACTTTTATATGCATTTTTGATATAACGGTGCTAGTAATACTTTATTATTTTTTTGTGATGATGAAGATAAAATAACATTTTACAGAGAAAAAAAGATACACCTACTCAGTACAATCCCCACTCTTCCTCCATAATGGAATTGTGGGAATAGCCATATGTATTTCTAAAACAAACAAGCAGAAAAGGCTACATCTCACCTCATTACACAGAACAAGACTCTAACCCACATCATTTCCTTTCTGCTAGCATCTTCCTCTCCCCTCTGAAATATGCACTGGTCATCCCCATACTTATGAAACCCTATGTGGACCCTACTAGTCTGAACAACCTAAGACCCACCTCCCTGCTCCCAGTTACCTCCAAACCTCTAGAATGCCTAGTCTACAACTGTCTGAGTTGCTACCTCAATAATAACAACCTTCTAAACCCCTTACAGTCTGGCTTCTGCCCAAAACACTCTACTGAAAATGCCCTTCCAAAATTCACTAATAACTTACTAACATCTGAAAGTCAAGGGCCAATGCTATTAGACATTTCTGCTGCCTTTAATGCAGTTAACCACCCGCTCCTCCTCAAAAACCTTTACTCCCTTGGCCGCCAAAACTTTGCTCTTTCCTGGTTCTCTTTCCATTTAATTTTTTATTAATCAAAGTTATACACAAGAGGTCAAACAGAAACAATAAGGAATTTTACAAGAACATTTTAATCTTGGTTCCTGGTTTTCTTTCTACCTATCTAAGCCTGTCTATAGTCTGACAGTCTACCAGACTTTCTATTCTCCATCTACACCTCCTTACTTGGTCAATCGATAGCCTCCCATGGCTTTCAAAACCATCTTTTATCCTATACTTTTCAGTCGCTTTATTTACATTGCTGCAGAAAAAATGGTACAGGATGTTTCTTTCACTGTATTGATCTACACAGCCTATGAGGACCTTAATTCACTGAAGGCTGTTCCTGTGTTTACCTGTGTCATGAAATGTGTATTAAACTGCAGGCTAACAACTATATGTGAAATACAAAAGTGTGGATGCTTCCAAAATCATCCACATTTCTTTTTTAAACCTGCAATTGAAACACAACTGGTAATAGCAATTTAGTTTTCATGGGCAATGACACCTTTATATTTTATATTTTTATAAAGAGCACTCTGTGTAATTTACATCCAAACATTGTTCTGGAGAATAGAGGTTCTTTTTCCTACACATAGAGCATCAGAAATATTTTGATATTCAGTCCTGAGCACGGAGGGGCAATAAACCCAAGGCTTGACCACTAGAGCAAGTATGTATTACTCTCTTAAGGAAAGGCCTCAATCACCAGTATGTTAGAAATTGAGGGTAGGCACTTTATGAAAGTGGCATATTGAATCTCTGTATCTTGCTTTGCAAGATGGCAGGTTTCCTCAACAGGTTGTGATGCCGTGGAAGGTTCTAACTCCTTGGCTGGTTCCTCTTTGCTCGCAGAGGATTAATCATAGAGGAGGGGGAGTGCTCTTCCTTTTGGGACCCATTTTGGCTATCAGTGTTTCTACAAATATACCATTATGTGTAATATTCAGTTTAATTATTAGGTTTGCGCAGAATATGTACCTGAGGACATCTCAATTCAGGTCAGTAGGGAAATCTTACAAAGACAAAATGATGACTGAAATATTATGCATAGTGTTCTGCTTTATAGAGGTATCTACACCAAGATAATTAAGCCAGTTCTTGCAAGATCCAGGTTTACACACATTCACTCTAGATCAGTGGTTCTCAACCTGTGTAACCTCAGGACCCCCATGTGTCCTTGGTCATTAAGTCGCTACCAAAGTTGCACCACACTGGAATGCACGGCATTGCAGTACCGCATGTACCGGTTCAAGCAATCAAACTGTGGGGGGGAGGTGTGTTTATGGGTGCCATTCAAATGAATTGCAATACAACATACATCCCGAACTTCCCGCACCAGAACGAACAGTAGGTGCGATTGGGTTGTAGTTTGTGAATAAAACACTGACAGACACACACAACCACAGACACAATCTCACACACTTACAGACATTCTCACGAATACAGACATCCGAACTCTCCCGGGCGCTCCGGGAGTCTCCCGCTATTAGATAGTGGCTACCGGCCGCCTGGGAGAGAAACACTTCCTCCTGGAAAGGTTTACTCTGCTCGATCGAGCAGAGTAAACCTTTCCCCGTGATTGTTTTTTTTTCTTTTCTGACATCAAGAGCCACGGCACGCCGTCAGTCAGAAGAAAAAAAAGGCATAGAATGCATAGCTGGATTCCTATTGGCTATTGCATTTTGCAATAGCCAATATCCAACTAGCTAATGCACCCGCCCACTGCTGCTGTCAAATCAGCAGAGGGGGACCTGAAGTTTTCTATCAGGTCCCCCTTGTGAAGTTTTTGGCAACTTCCCATTCTTCCACAGCCTGCACTGCCTGATCTATCCAGGTTTCAAAGTCCTCTTCGCCAGATGGCACAGGGACCTTCCCTGAATAGAACCGCAACTTGCGATATCCATAATTGGCAGACATAGCTGAGTTTTGGGCCAACGTTTCCACCAGCTTTCCCATATCTGTAAAGAATGTAGCAGGAGGAAGCCCTGTAGTTGGGATGGAACTAATAGCTGATACTCCTGGCCCTGATGTTGATGAGCTAGCATTTTCAGTGTGATCATCCAGCATACCTGGCTGTATAAGCTTAGCTTCGAGGTCCCCTGGTAACTGTATGCTAACTCCCTTGAAGCGGGTTGGGACTCCTTTCTTCCATTCTAGTAGGGCATAGGTATGACAGACTTCTTGATTTATTTTTGTGTCTATTACAAACACTTTCTGGTCAGGTGCTAGTGTAGTTACTGCTTGACGGATCTGTTCCTCTGTCCATTTGTCAGCAGGAATGTCCATTACTACACTCAGCAATAATTGGCCATTTTGTTCCTTGCACCACTCTGCTGCTGTGTTTGGATCCATTGCTGGCTTGTTTGTGCGGTTATCACTTTGCAAGAGGTATCAGAAGATATCCCGGACGAGAACCCCCACGTGTAGCGCTCACCCCCGAAGGAGCCGCTGGATGATCGGGTCTTCTGTTTCACCTCTGTGACACACCACAAGCAATGAACCCACAGCACACCAGCACACCTTGTGAAGTTTTATAACAGATTTAATGTCTATGGAATAGAACAAACACTTAACGGCTCCCCAATCACATGTAATACAACCAATAACAGGATAAGGCAATCTGACACGCAGCAGCAATCTATTGCATGCAGGAAAGCCTGCAATGTCAGAATGTCTCAGATAATATACTTAGATTGAATGCAATCAACATTAATATCTTTACTTAAAAGTATCTATCCCCCGCTAAACTACTGGCCAGTAGTATTGTCCTAGGCTAGCCAACGTTGGGGCCCTTGCTGTATAGCAGATGTGAACAATAAACAGGGTGTCACTGCGGCCAAAGGCCTCTCACCACTCCTCAGATCAAATGGGAAGAGATGAAGTCTGCTGGTGGAAGCTGGGTGTCCTCTCTCTCTCTAGTCGACTCTGGGAGGAAGGTGAAGTCATCTGGGTCCCTTGTAAGAAGTTTTCACTCACTCAGGATACTGGCAGTCGTCTCCCTCTGGATGGCTGGATCACCCCAGTGGCTGGTTCGGCAGTGCGACTAGGCCTCGATGTCCTTTGCGTTAACCAAGTCACCGGGCCTCACTTCAGGCACTCGATCGGGTCCTCTCCGATTCAGCAACTCAGATCAGTCTCTCTATAGACGGCTGCACAGAGCCTGTGTGTCCCTATATGTCAGCGGTGACCACACAGCTCTGTTTCACACAGTCTTAACCCACACAGGGTTACACAGGTATGTCCTCTTCAGATGGCTGTCCCAGACTGAGGCTGCTCTGCAGTTGCAACCCATAAGCCTCCTGTTTCCTCCCCACAGCCTCCTGGTAATGCAGTTCTCAAAAATCCTTTCAGCCAAACGTATCCAAATCAGCTCTGTATACAGTCTCCACAACCTGTGCTCTCTGGCTCCACCTACAGCTGCAATATCTTTTCTCTTAAAGGACCTGACACCACAATAGGGCTACATTATTAAAGGATATCTAAAGCAATTCTGCCTTTGCCAGGGGTGCCTTCAAATTTTCTCAGTGTCATGCATTTCAATAGTGCAGGCAAGCCAACCACCAGCACCATGGAAACACATGATGCTAATCCAGGGCTGGCTGCATCCAGGACTTCCCCCAGCATTCAGAAGATGACAGAAGTCCATTTCCATCCAGATCTACTCCACTTCCCCTCTGTCATGCTGCCACGGCTGCACTAATAATTATAAAGTAGGTCTCTGATGGGAAGGGGGCTCCTGATGTTAAGATGGAGACTCTGATTTGAAAGGGGTTCATCTTTTAATGTTTTCACCTGTTTCACACACATTTCGCTCAAGATTCACACATTTCGCCCAAGATTCACACATTATAACCTAAGAATCTAGTAGAAAATGTTCAATACTTGGGTGAAAGTTGTGTGAATCTCAGGTGGCAATTTGATAAACAGACCCCTATTATATAATAAGCTCTCTGCCGTGACAGGGGAGTGGCTGGATTCCCCCCTCCCCGCTCCGATCCTCCAGCGCTGACTGGCGGAACGGAGCTGTGGCTCGCGGTATACTGCGGGGTCTCAGTACACCGCGAACTACAGCTATAATGAGCTTAGGGTGACAGGAGGACTCTAGTTTGTGTCTTCCCATTACCCTAAGGAGAACTATGGGGAAAAGCCCTAACCCCATAGTTCTCCTTTAAGCTACCAGAACTGTTGACAGGGCCTTTTTAAAATTTGTCACAGGGCCTTTTAAAGGTCCATACTGCCAGAAAAGTGGCATTGAGGCTTTATTGAATTCTGCCCATTATTCTATTGTGTTGGATGACTTATGTGAATTATGTATTTGTTATGGAGGAGAGTCATACCACACTCCTTACTGGTATGTCACTTGCGGTGGGTGCTGTAGTGACTGCGGATAGCATCGCTTCAGATTCAAGTAGTAAAGTATGTCACCAGCACACTGTGGTTAAATCTTCAAGAAGTGATCATTTTATTCATGCACACACATCTTGTCACATAGCAACATTTCAGGGCCACTCAGGGTCCCTTCATTGGGCATGACAAAGTGTTAGATCCACTGTGAGTTAAATAGCCCGAGTGGCCCCAAAATGTTGCTATGTGACAAGATGTGTGTGCATCAATAAAATTATCACTTCTTGAAGATTTAACCACAGTGTGCTGGTGACATACTTTACTACTTGATTTATTTGTTATGACACATTTTTCACTGATGATGTACTATTGCTATAACTAGATTGAAAATCAGAACTCTGCTGTAGCTATGGCTTGTTCATGTGTTGAAGCAGGAGATTTTCTAGGCCTGGAGCTTAAGGAACAGATGGAATTGTGAGGAATGCTTGATCCTGGGGGATAGGTGGGGAGAAATACTCCAAAAGGATATGAAGTCAGCACATCAAGTGTAGAGCGTTAAAAAAACTTTGTATGTCATCAGAATATTGAAAATGGTTAATCACTGTATAGGTACCTGCAACACACTTTGCATTTACAGGGGCCCAAGTGAGTCCTAACTAAAGCATTTACAGTTTTCAATCCTATTAAGCATGAATCATTTACTGCACACAATTCCTACACAGGTTTTGTTTATACGCTTACACATGTTCTACCAGACTCATAAAAGCACTAGAAATGAGGCTTACAGTGACCGGCCTTTGTTTTACCAAAATATATATGAATCAGTCACCAGTTGACATATGCAGTAATCTGAATCCCGACTTTTAAAATGCTATCTCAGAGACTACTTGATGTTTAATTTTTTAAAAATGTACCTGTATTTTCTCCCTGTCAGAGCAGAGGTGTCAAGCTGTACGGCCAACACATCTTTTGTCTGAGCTCAGTGCTGGCAACAAATGCTCATAAAACAGGCTTCTAATAAAGGTTCTGTCAAAATTAAATTTAAAAAAATGAGTCCTTGGTTTTTGACAGATTAATCACCTCTAGCAACAGAGAGAACTTGTCAGTTGTTAGCCTTAACTTCAGACAGGAGATTGATCAACCTCTGTAGTTCTGTATGGTCTGAGACTAAGCTGGAATTTCCGTTCTGACAGGGAGAGAATACAACCAATTACTAGTACATGCAACTATCCCTGAGAGATAAGGCTGCACGATGATATCATTATACATTTAGCAAACCCTGACTGTTTTTCTTTAAACAGCAGACATGTCTGAAAATCAACATAATACCATAACAGAAGTATAGGGAAACGTTGGGAAGAGTAAAGATGGCCATACACTGTTAGATTTTTTCATTTGGGGGCTGAATAAAAAAAAATAGCAGATTCCACCCTCCACGCTAAACCCTAGAAGGATGAATCTCTGCAGTTGATTGGCTGCAGTCACTGTTCAAAAGTCAGTTTAGTAATTGTCAGTAAACTTGCAAGGCCACACACTGTTAGAATTTCAGCTCATTCCTGCCTAGGAAGATTTTTTAGTATCTGTCCCCATTTTGGGACTTTACCTAACTTTGTATCCTAGTGACCACTGTTGCCAAAATATGAAGTAAGCATGTTTACCAAAACAGGAACACAAACAGCAAATAAAATGTTATAGTTTATAGAAATTCCAAATCTACTAAGAAAGATGCTGTCATTGCTGTCATCCTCCCCTGTCAAAATAATGATCTTCTTCTTATAATAGGGACCACACAAGAAATGAAGGGGAGTCTCCTTATGTGGACCCCAACATCAATAAACCAAGAGGGGGAACTTATCAATACTGGGGCGGAGAGAATCAGGAGCAGTTGTCCATGGCAAACAATCAGCTTATATCTTCAGTTTGTTCAGTTAAGCTTTGAAGAGGAGAGAAGCTAATTGGTTGCCATGGGCAATTGCTCCAGAATCTGTCTGCACAAGTTTTGATAAATTCCCCTCAGGGACTCAAACCCTTCTCCACTCCATCTATAACATGTTTTGATAATGGAGTAGAAGGAGCTTTCATTTGAATATTTTATTGCAACCAATTATGGAGATATTCTTTGCATAGTCTTTGCATATTTTATTGTAACCAGGTCTCATTGCGACAACAGACCTGTGCTAAAGCCTCTTTTACTGGGAAATAATACTATAATTAGAATCTGCTAGCTCAAGCGCCTCCATGGTGATAGTTCTGTTATTGGTAGCAATTGTGATTGAGAGTGTTACTGCTGAAGAAGATGATGAGGGTTCTAGTTCCATTACCTGCAGCTGGTGGTGGTGATTTAATTGCAGAACAATAGGGGGCACATGAGACCAGATGTGGTGAGGGTGCAATGGATGATCAGGTAGATAGACCCCCAATCTCATTGCAACTTTACGTTCTTAAAGTAGTATTAAACTCAATTTTTTTCCAATTAATGACTCCAGATCAAACAAATATACATTGCACAGAAAAGTATTTGTTTACATTTTTCCCCCCAAAGCGTCTACAGTCATCATGTTTCCAAACAGCTGACTCCAACTCTCTCAGCTCAGCTTCCCTGAACTTCCTTTCCAGTACAAGATCACAAGGAACAGAGCAGCTATCCATCATCTAGCTTAGAGAAGGGAGGAGGGAGAAGTACAGAGAACAGAGGAGTGGCTTGCCTTGCTGTGCCTGTGTGTTTGTGACTCACAGCTTATTAGCACACACAAGGGCAGCTCCATAGGACCCATCAAGGGAAAGGAGCCACCCTAAAACAGGATATCAAGGCCGGTGCTCAACCTTATTCTGCAGGAAACTACAACGTTTAAAGATCAAGGAGCAGCATTCATTGTAATTGATTTAGGGAACATTCACACCAGCAGTCGCGCTCAACTGCACGGCTACTGGAGTGTGTGTCTCCAGACAGTGCTGATGCGATTGATCAAGCCACATTTGCGCTATTTCTTTTTTTGTTAGAACTTTATTGAAATGTCACAAATTACATTTCATCAAGTTCTATGGGCTTGTGCAATGCGGTTCTACCTCACTTCGGTACGCTTCAAAAAAGTACTGCATGCTGTATTTTTTTTTTAGGCACACACCACCAAAATGTGGTGGTGTGAACCAAGCTCATTCATAACAGGACAAATTGCCTTGTCTTGCGTTCGGCCTGTGCTGGAAAAAACAGCCAGCACAGCCCACACGCAGTTGGTGTGAACCGGCCCTTAATTAGCATTTGAAAGAGCTTAAAAACATTTTACTTATCACTTTAATGTATAGTTTCCTCTAGTTATAAGCTTTTTTGTGAATTGTTTTCCGGGGCTCCATGTGTCACTGATGGGGAAATTCCTTAATTCCTGGACATTTCAGAGCATGTGACACGATGAACTAGTAATGATTTGATGCATAACTTTTATTACAGGAATGATTCCATACAACAACACTGTCTCGTGTTTGTGTTGTTAGAGCCAAACTGTAGGCAGATAAAGGACTGCTGAGGAATTGTCTGGCTTAAAGGTGATTATTTCAACAAAACTGGTTTTGGTATTTTATATTTTTTTATTTTTATCTTGTTATTTTTTGATGCAGTTCTGTGTTAAGGAACAATTAAAGCTGATATAAAAATGAATGTAGACTTACATTGGTCCAGCATCGAGGGTAGTGGCTTGCCTTGCCGTGTGTGTGTTTGTGGAGATACACACAGCTTACTAGCACAGACAGGAGTGGCTCCTGCAAGGAAAGGAGCCACCTTAAAACAGGATATCAGTGATTAGGGGACCAGCTGATTATATCAGAATCCACTGTAATGTATGTACTCAGCATTTAAAATAGCTTAAAACATTTTGACTTTAATATCACTTTAAGTAATAATTTCTCATGGACAAACATCTGGCAGCAGTGACAAAATTAATACTGTATAGTCTGGCAGCAAGAGAGATTTCTATTATGTAGCACAGGACATGACAACAAGCACATCAGACAGAAATGATTCTATAATTTTGTCAAGCTACAATATGTTATCATGCTTAACTAAAAATAAATATATATTTCTATATTGAATTTCCATAAGTTCTATCCCACTCCTAATAACCATATTCATTTAGAATTTTGTGAACTTATTAAAGATGGGTTGGCCATGGTGCATGAACAAATGTGCATGTATATAAAATGGATTTGTTTCAGTCTGTCTAACTTGCTCGGATGAAAAGAGTATATCCCTGGAAAGGGTATATTCCACGTCAGCAAGACTAAGGTTCTGGCCCACAATTCGGTTGTCTGATTGTTCAGTATTGCTGTGCTACTAATTCGGTCACATTCAGTAATTCTATGTAACAGACACCGTATGTGAGAATTATTTTATTTAGTTTTTAATCTGGACAAATAAACAATATTTCACGAGGAGAAGGCGCCATTCTTTTTCTTTTTCTCTTACATATTGAAGATGTTCATAGGATGTACCTCCTCAGTGCACTGACACAATTTCACGTAGCCCTGTCAATATGCACAGGTGTCACAGCTCTCACAGAGCCTGCCTTCTGAACTACAGCTCAACATCTGATCAACGTAATATATCATTGCTTGCTGAAAGCAATGCAAGACGGGATATGTAGTCTTGAGAAATGGAGATGGCATCACATCAAGCAGCAGGGAAAGAGATGCAAAGCACACTGGGAATCCAGGCTGTTGTTGAAAGTGATGGGCAGACAAAAGGCAGCACTCACTACATAAAAGGGATTTTTTTTCCAAGTATGCTCTGATTGCATTATCAAAATCAAATCTAGTATGTATTCCTATTACAATGCTGGTGTTATAACAGGATAGGATATGCTGTGACTTTAGAAATCCTCTAAACAGTGTCAGGAAAAATTAAGTCCAACTCAAGCTATATAGATGTGCCCTAGGGGGGCTATAAAGATTTCCTGGCACAGCCAAGACAACGGATTAAATGCTAGGGTTTTAATTAACAAACTGAACTAAATGGTGGACACATCCTTTAAATGTGTTCTCCGCAATCAGTTGCAGGCTTGTCTGATTCCTCATAGCTTTGCTTGAGTCATGTACACTTTTCCCACTGTCATGCTGGCCAGCTACAATAATTACACTGGCTCTGTGTAAGTCTGAAGGAGAAAACAAAATACCATTATAAATGTACCGCTCCTAGAAAACAAAGTCTCATTCTGGTGTTTTGCTCTGTTTATTTTGGAATTCAATAATCATCTCTGCAGGCTTTAGACACTTCAGCTACTGTTTGCTTTTCTCTTCAGATAGAATTTGGGTTTAATGTTTACGGCCTTCAAATAAAAAGGGCTGTTTGTTGCAATGTGTAAACTCATGAATAGGCGACATTCTACAACTCGCGGCATGAAGGGTCTGTAAAATGATGGGACCCTTGCCCTCATAAACCAAATTCTTCAAAACACAGAGTAACTGCTTCTTCATACGGAAAGGTTCCAGACATCATTTTATTAATGTGTTTTACTGTTTCATTACTTAACACGAACCAGAATCACATAGGTCGGGTTTGAACACTGGGAAGTTGAAATTCACCAAGTACATTTTTGAATTAGATGGACACAAATAAGGTTATTAACAATGGTGCCAAAGGCAGCCGTGTGAATAACCGACCCAAAGTGAAGTGAGCCGAACGCTGTTCGGCTATTCACTTCAGGCTTGTACAGCTGATTTCAGCCGTACATCGGCTAAAATCAGCTGTACATCAGCTGGCTCCGGCTGGCTTCACGACCCAAAGTGCAGAAGGAGTCCGATTCAGCCAATCCAACATCTGGATTGTCTGAGCCGAACCTCCGGCAGCTCACTCGCTGCCGTTCGGCTTTTTCACATAGGGGCCGAACGGCAGTGAGAGAATAGCCGAATGGCGCCGAGCGGCATTCGTGTCGGCTATTCTACTCGGTACCTCAGTGGTACAGAGCAGTATAGGAAATCAGTGTAAAAAGTAGAAAAAAAAGTAAAAAAAGTTTAGAAAAAAGGTTTAAAAATGTAGATCAATGATAGATCTAAAAAAATAATATAAAGTTTATTTAAAACAGAAAAACAACCAGAAAAAAAAGAAAACAATTGGGTGGAGCTAGCAGTGACAGCTAGCTCCACCCAAATGTTTCCTATTAGTTGGGACCTGCTTGAGTCTTCTAGCAGGTTTTGGCTAATGAATAACAACTGGGCGGAGCCAGCCGTGACATCACGAGTTGTCATTGGTTAATGATTACACGGATCGGCTCCGCCGAGTTCTCATTGTAAGGACAGTTCAGCGTCCCCTGGTTACCTGAGATCACGGCTGGCTCTTCCCCGCTGTCAGTTGCTCGGCCCACTTCAGGTTTCACTTCGGCTCAGTCGATCCGAAGCATATGCCTTCAGCTCAACTGAGCCGCTCGGCCAGCTTCGGTAGCTGTACGGGCTATAGTGAATACAGAAGGGCTCAGGCGGCTGAAGCTAGCCAAAGGCTTAGCCGGGGCTACGGCTGATCCCTCGACTAGCTTTGTGAATAACCCTCATAGTAATTCATTGGCTGACTGTCATGGACAGAAGTCCAGATTCACTAGGTACAGGTTGGCCAGGAACTGGTACTAGTAATTGGGGCTACATGAAGTCCACAGAGGAGACACAGTGTGACACCGAAAGCTGAGAGAATAGGGAATGGCACTGGAAGCTGAGGAGTCACTGGGTGGAATTTATCAATACTGGAGCAGTTGCCCTTAGTAACAAATCAGCTTCTATTATCAGTTTGTTTATTTAAGCTTTGAAAATGAAAGAGAGAGGCTTATTGGTTTCCATGGCCACCTGCTCCAGATTCAGTCTACTCCAGTTTTGATAAATTCTCCTCATTGAGTGATGGTAAATCATGGTATTGGCACATATGGTAAACGTGTACCCTAAGGTATTCGTCAGAGCACCCCGCAAGGGATGATAGGATTTTCTGCAGGACAGCTCTTGGGTTGCAGCTTTAAAGCACATCCATGCAGGCTGCAAATGACCAGATACTATGAAGAAAAGGGGCCACTAGGGTGTACAGGAGCATAAAGAAAGATCTTGTGCAGTGCTGAGGTGCTAGGAACACATGAGCAGCCAGGAAAGTATCTTGCGGCACTGAGGCTCTGGGTACACCGGAGAAAAAGGGAAAATGTCTGCTGTAAGTCATGCCTCGTTTCCTGTTGATTTGCAATCCAATATTGCTCAATAGAAGGGAGAAATCTGTATAATATTAACTACTTCAGGATTTTGGATGTACAGTGCGTTCTATATCCTGGACTAATGTTGTCAAACATCAAATATCATATATATATATATATAGTTTTGGGGTTTTAAGTAATGTTCTATCCAAAAATTCAGATATTAACTTGTGTATGAAAAACTAAAGCATTGCTCTAGTAATGAAGTGGTCAATGATGTGAGAGCCTTTGTTTGACAGACAGACGTTGAACCCATTTGGGACTTTTGCAACACTTGGATGGCCTGGAATAGCATCCTTCAAAATCCAATGTTCTTCATTGAGATGCAAAGATAAACCCAGTTCTGCAGTTCACAGCTTACAATATGCTTGGGTGATATGCAATATGTGAACACAGAATGTGTGTGTCCTACAAAACAAGGGTAATTCTAAAAATATACAATGCTATAGAGCAGTGGTTCTCAACCTGTGTAACCTCAGTACCCACATTTGTCCTTGGTCGTTAAGTCACCGCTCAAGTTAAACTGCAATGGAACACACGGCATTGCGGTACCGCAAGTTCCGGTGCAGGTGATTGAACTGTGGGAGGGAGGTGCGTTTGGGGTGCCATTCAAAAGAACGCAACGCACCTCCCACACCAGAACATGTAGTAGATGTGATTACATGGTACAATGCGTTAATCGCATGGGGCTGTGCGATTAACACAGTGTACTAATGTGAACGGGCCCTCAAAAACACTGACAGACACACACAACCACAGACATTTTTTTTTTAAAGATCCATCCGGTCTCCCTACCTTATGAGAACTGGAGTGGATCCTCAGCCAGGGGTCGAGTGTGGTCTGCTGTGCTGTGAGGGAGCTCCATCCATGTGTGCATTGCTTGTACAGCACCCTGTAGAGGTGCTGGCAGCCAGAATGTGATGTCACCCCGGTCCAGGCACCTCTACAGGACATGCGAGGGAGCTGTAGCAATGCACGTATGTATGGAGCTCCCTCGCGGCCATTCCCTAGCCCAGCCCAGCCCACCCCACCCCACCTCAAGCTAACACTCAGTGCCAAGCAGCATATTTTGAATGGTTGCTCAGCGTGAGAACTGATATTGCTGCACTAGGGGGAGGCTGAGAAGCCTCTCACCTAGAAAAGTGGAAGGCATGCGGCGACCCACTGAACATAGGCTCACGACCCACTTTTGGGTCAGGACCCCCCAGTTGAGAACCAAGGCTATAGAGGTTTTATATTATGAACCAATATCTTTTTGTTTAAGCAAGACAATAAGTACCTATTTAGAAACTCACACTGACAGAAGGTGGCTATGCAAATTAAATTGGAAGCATTTGCATATATTGACTATGAGTCATTAATCCACTAATTAGTAACTATTCCTAAAATGTCTTGCTTTGACCATTGAACCAGACTGTGAGGAAGACAGTTATGATGATGAACCCTGTAACTACAAACACAGGATAATTGGCTTGTTTTTTTCCTCATTGTTCAGTGAGCTAAAACTAATGACTAAAGATTAAACAGAAGAAATGGACTTCCAGCCCTTAACATAGCTCGGTTACAATGATGTACTTGGAAAGTCTTCAACTATTTTAGACAAAAAAACAATAAAGTTTTAAACTCATAACTTTACAGTAACACTAAACTCTGGAAATAAATCTTAAAAATGCATTCAAGTACCTTAACTATTAACAAAAAAGTATCTTATTTGTGTATCACTCCTCCAATCATCTCTGAATTCATGCTGACACTGTCCTTTCTTCCGGAGGGTGGCTACTTTTGTTCATCATGGTCCCTGTGTGTATTGTAAAGTAACCACCGTTCCAAGCTCGCTCCTGTAATGGACTACAATCTCACATTTAGTTTACTAATTTGCATTGACATTGAGGTCCATCACAGGAGTGAGCTTAGAGCAGTGTAGTCTTTAATTGTATTTGTATGCTTTAGTGTAACTGTTTAAATGTTTATTTTTTATTTTTTTTTAGTTTTATTAGTATTCCCTTTTTTTCCCCCTGCAGCATCGATGTATTGTAACTTTTCAAATATAGTTGCAGTTTTCAGTATATATCGACTGCAGAAGAAATTGAACAAACTCTAGATACAGATCACATTCAGATACCAAAAACAAGAGGCAATTTCCTGATTTTTAAATTACATTTTCATAATAATCTAAACAAGGGGGCTTACATACAGTAGTTTGAATGAATATATTTTTTATCATAATTAAGGTTATTCTCCTTCCTGGAACAAGATCAGAACCTCTGTCAAGTCCTGTTTATGTTCCTGTGGCCACCGAGACAGGAAATGAGGGGAAATCTTTTTAACAGGCAGCAATGCAACAATTTTTTAGTAGAACGGGGCAGAGCTAGAGCTAGATCTTTCTGTGGCACTGACAACAGGAGAGGAAATAATAAGAAATAACCATAATAGGGACCCAGACAGCAGTAAAAATTTAGCTGTGATTGCTTCAATATTTTTTATTTACAATTGTAAAAAACAACAAGTAAACCTTGCTTGGTAAAACCTGACAATGACAAGAGCACTGATGCAGATGTGTAATATATTGTGTATGGATTGTCATGGAAGTAAACTGTACTTCTCAAGAAATTATCTTGACAGCTGAGACAGGAAATGAAATGCTAAAATTCATAATGGCTCTCCATTTAAAGCAAACTAAGAGCACACTTGTAGACGATACTTTGCTGTGAAGCGGCCATGCAGTATATGTCATATTACCCTGCTTCTTCATCAATGCGGCCATGCAGTATATGTCATACTACCCCTGCTTCTTCATCAATGATTACTGGTTAATAACCTTGTTTGTCTCAGTTGCGATTAGTTAGGAATGCATGGTATTATGCCTGTGAGATATCATTAGGACAATCATCTTCAGCTTCATGCCAGGAAAATTGAACAGTGCAGTACATGCCTGAAGGTCATCAATACTGAGCATGGGATATGCAGGGGCTCCTTAGTGTATAGAAGACTCACTTACTGCTAAGATTTGTAACTGTTTTTCTTTCCATATGCTACTCTTTTAATAAATGTAAAGTCTTTGTCTTTATGTCTGAGTCTATTCCCCTTTGCACACACTGCTTACAAGGTTTAAAGTGACACTAAACCCAGGAGTTAAATCATAAAAATATATTGAAATACCCTAATTATTAACATGAATGTATCTTATTTGTGTATCACTTGGCTGAAGATCCTCAAATCATCTCTGAATTCATGCTGACACTGTCCTTCCTTCTGGAGGGTGGCTAATTTTCTTCCCCGTGGTCCCTGTGTGTGTTGTAACATAGACACCAGTCCAAGCTCGCTCCCGTGATGGAGTACAATCTCAATACAAATTATTGAGATTTTAGTCCATCACGGGAGTGAGCTTGGAGCAGTGGCTACTTTACAACACACACAGGGACCATGGGAAACAAAAGTAGCCACCCTCCAGAAGGAAGGACAGTGTCAGCATGAATTCAGAGATGATTTGAGGATCTACAGCTGAGTGATACACCACTCCATACTCACTCCCGTGATGGTTTACAATTCCAAAAAAAGGGGTAAACTCAACATGAGATTGCAGTCAGTGGTGTATTCTGGTTTGGGGCACCCCCCCACTAAATTTCCCCCAGCCCTTCCTGCGTAACCTGTCAGTCGCAGGATACAGTGCACACCCTGTATCCAGCTTTTGACATGTTCCGCTATTAGCGTAGCAGGAAAGCTGTGGTCTCAGGGGGGCTAAGCAAGATCTGTGGTGCGCTCTGCAGGGTTTCAGGGGGGCTTTGCAGGATCTGTGGTGAGCTCTGCGAGGTCTATGGTGGGCAGAGCCCACCACAGATCCTGCACGGCTCCCCTGAGACCCTGCAGAGCCCCCCACAGATCCTGAAAAGCCCCCCACAGATCCTGCAGAGACCCCCTGAGATCTTGCAGTCTGCCGGATCTCAGGGGGGCTGTGCAGAATCTATGCTGGACCCTGCCAGCACAGTCGTCCTCCTAACTGGCACAGGAAAACAAGTCTCCTCTGCTGCCTTGGCACCCAATCATCGTTGCTTCGCCGCCCGACTGGAGCCTCGGCGACGCCTCCCGCCTCTCTGTTGCAGTCTTCGGGCCCCCGCCTCCTCCATCTTCACCCCGCCTCCTCCATATCTGCCCCATCTCCTGTCTCCGCCCCCTGCCTCCTGCCGCTCCGTCTCCTCCTGCTCTCCCGCCCGCCGCTTCTTCCCTATTCACATTAGGCAGCCAGACTGCCGTTTTTTGTGCAGCCCGTCTGCCTAAATGTTTTGGGGGCGACATTTTTGCTGCCCCCCTGGAATATGCCGCCCGAGGCAAACGCCTTTTTTCCCTCGCGGCAGATACGCCCCTGATTGAAGTCCATCATTTAGCATCACTTTAATCCATGTATAATATTGCAACCTATATATAATATTAGAACTTGTAGATATTATTACAATAAGTATAATTGTTATTATTGCGCCTGTACAAACGTAAAAAATAATAATAGAAACAAGGTGTGTGTGTGTGTGTGTGTGTGGGGGGGGG
>NW_017307053.1:481939-482347 GCF_000935625.1 Nanorana parkeri | reverse complement strand
TGGGTGATGTGTTTGGAGTGGTGGGTGAGACCTGCATGAATATGGGAATGGTCTTATGAGCATCAGGTCTGGGAATCTTTGTACTTTAGTTTAAAAAGGAACTTCACTCGGCTTTACAAAACTAAATATCAGAAGCAACAAGTAAATGCTGACCCATAAAGTCCAGCACTCTCTTCCTTGCATCCAAAGTCTTCAAAACCTTTTTTTCCCATGCTGCCATTTTGGATTTGGAAGCCAGCTGTCACTTCCTGATCACTCACACCTAGCCCCTGGCTGAAGCATCGCTGCACACATTGGGGTCTATTCACTATGCTGCCGAGGGCAGCCGAGTGAATGACCGATCAGAAGTGAAGTGAGCCGAACACTGTTCGGCTATTCACTTCAGGCTGGTACAGCGGATTTCAGCCG
>NW_017307053.1:415571-481784 GCF_000935625.1 Nanorana parkeri | reverse complement strand
GTGAGGGGGAGAGAAGCCGCCCCCAGGACGAGCTGTGTCGGCCGCACGGCGCCCTTGTTGCCATGGCGCCCTGTGCGGCCGCACTGCTCGCACACCACTAAGGCCGGCCCTGGCCAGATCCCTCGGCAGCTTCGTGAATAGACCCGATTATCTACATCATCCTCACCTAGGCAAGTAATGAGGAAGTGGAAGCGAACACCAGCAAAAAAGGGTACTTGGGAGGATTAGAATGGTAAAGGGTACTTGGGAGGATTAGAATGGTAAAAGGTAAAAGGAAGGATTAGAATGGTAAAAGGTAAAAGGAAGGATTAGAACGATGCTGCGTTTTATTTATGCATGAAGATTTACATTATGACTTCAAACTCAGCAGCCTTTGGTAAAAACTTGCCAGCGATTCAAATTTTCAATCTATTCATAAAGAAAAGAAAAAAGATTTGGCTACACATGCAAGTTAACATGTTTAATGAGTTATAACACAACATTCTTGTTACTGTATATCAATTATTTCTACTTGACACATTGCTTGTATACATAGTATTGATACAAGAATGCTACACTATTTGTTCTTCTCCAGTATGACACATAGCAACTCTACTTTTGCTCTCATTTCAATGTAGCTATTCTTCTTATTACAGTATTTATTGTTATAAGAGATGTATCCCCGCTTTACGATGTAACTAGCCCTGTTTTTATGAGTACATTATCAAGTAAGATTAATCCCATTTTATTTTTACAACATGTACTACCCTGTATACTTGGGTTAGCTAGTTATTTTTATTTGTATAGTCCCTTTATTTGCAATAACATTTAATATACACCATTATATTTTATTTAATGTAACATTTGCAAATAGTCTTCTTCTTTTGGTTTAGCTGAACAAGGAAATCAAGCCTGTTTGTTTTTCTGGAAACGCAAGTCTATTTTACATTTTTTCCAGTGTTAATGTGCTTAGGAGTGTTATACCTCTTAGTTTATTGAACATCACATTTAATTTCCAAATAGGCTATATTTTACTCTGAAATATGTATTTGTTTAAGTGTGTTTATTTCTCATCTTCCTCATTATGCTGAAGTTGAATGTTTATGAAAAACAACTGGTTGTAGAAAACTTTTTTTTTTTTTTTGGGGTGGGGGGCTGTTAATTAATTTTTGATGATCATAGGATTCCTGCTTTAGCTAGTGTGTTCACTCATTTTGTATACATATTCTTTATGTTGTACCCTTTAAATTGCATTACACTTTCTCCAATAAACATTATTTACTCATCAGCTATCTTATGGTGGTTTTTATACACTGGTTGGCTCCTTGCAGCTTCTGGTCAATATGCACTTGTATATGCAATTGTGCTGTGTTACATCTGGCCATGCAGATATGATGCAGTCTACAATATATTTTACTACACATGTTGCTTTTATCACTGTGTTTGAAGGGGCCTCTGCTCTGTATTTTGAGTTTGAGTGAACACTGGCATCCATATTTTGCCATAAAGAACATACAGTATATGATCACCCTGTATGTGTCCAAGTAACATATTAAATGTTTCAGAGTGTGTGTGTTCCTTATGTGATGTACTTATCCTGAAGCATGTCCCAGTGCTGGATAACATAAGGTGCTAATAACAAATCTGTGCATTGAAAGGCAAATTTGGCAAGGGAAAATAGAAACCCAGGCTAATCATTTCAATCCCAGATGGTAAAGGAAATACCCAATACTTCTAGGTATGGAGAAGCATGTGACTTGCCCATTTGACAGCTGAGGGACAATCACTGGGGAACCCATTGCCCTGGGTGAGCTAAAACTCCAGTTATTCATGGCTTACACAGGAGTTTGTTTTCACTCCTCATGCTAAACATAATGGTGAGGGAGCTAAAGGAACGTAATTACATTTGCCTGTGAAGGATAGCGTGAACCCATTGCTGTGCCCTGCATGGGTAAAGCACACATTTACTTCAAAGCTTGGTTTGTTTGACTTTGGTGTAGAGATTTCAGAGCACATTTTTTGATCTATTGTAAAGAGGAAATAAAGATTTACTAGCATGTCATTTTCATGGTGATTTATCAGAAGCAAAATATCGCAATGTGCTATGTTAGAAAGCAAACAAGATGGATACACATAAAACATTAGCACACAGCTCCCAGGGGAACAGATGCCTGTTTCAGTTGGCTCTCAACCACTTAACTTAAAGTGACATTAAACCCTCAGTTTTTTTATTTTACATAAACCAATACTGTAATGTGTGCCTTACTGTAACCCATGGTAGTTTCCCTTCTCTTTGCTGCTCTTCCTTTTAAATCCTTATCTCTTCTCATGCTGGGGGAGAACTTCCCTTTGTAGCTGAGTGCCTCCTTCTGCAGTGCTGACTCAGGTTGTGAACCTGCACCCAGACACCATGTACCCATTCCAGAGACAAGGCAGTCTGCTGCAAAACAGAAGTTCTGCCCAGCATGAGAAGACATGATGATTTAAAAGGAAAAGCAGCACAGAGAAGGGAAACAACCATGGATTACAGTAAGGCACACATTACAGTATTGTTTTATGTTAAAAAATCTGAGTGTTTAATGTCACTTTAATTCACAAAACACTTGTAGCACTTGCAAAGGTTATAAACAGATGGGAGGGATTGCTACCTGTTTTCCCCTCTATGGGTGAGTGTAGAGGGTGTGATATAGTAACTGGGCAAGGAACAGTTAAAAAATACTGCTAATTTGTCATAGGGAGAATAAAAATACATCTTCCAAAGATGGGACCTATAAATCAGATTTAATGATATAGTTTCTATGATTGTAGTGGCAGAGGTAAACAGTGCAGCAATACCCAGAAAAAGGCAAAGTAAAATTAGTTACATAGTTTAATAAAATAAAATGGTTAACACTGAGATAATATTTATTAATTTAAAGGGAATGTATAGTGTTTCTTTATTTTCTATGTTGAGGATTATTTTTTTATCACCTAAATATGAAATGTTGCATAAAAGTATTTCATATATACCTATTTCCTGCCAGACGGTGGCATTCTAGGGTCATTTTCTCAGGTTTACCAGGCTAATCTTGACTGCTTTCATTAAAAAAAGGCCTGTTTACAGAGCTCAATAGCTCCAGCTAAAATGTTGCACCAACAGCTAAAAGAGTGACTCATGCCCTCTATGTCATTCTGCGCAGACTTTTAGTTAGCCAGATGCATTCAGAAAGCAAAAGGTTTTTGTTGTATTATACAAATAAGGAAAATATATTTCATTTTATATATTATTATATACAGGATATCTTCACCTGATAGAGAACACAGTTGAAGTATTTCCACAACATGCTGGTATATTTATTCTGTTGACCCAGTATGTCACTGTTATGTACTCAAATATATTGCATTTACATTTGTACTTCACTTCCTCCTTGCAGGAGTCCATCCTTGTCACTTACTGACACCAACACTGCTGAATGCTGACCAGGTACAGAACATACAAAGGGAAGTACTTGTAAAAGGTGCTTTCACATTGTGGCCCATGTCCTTCCAGGAAAGGTTCTGTTTTCTGATTGGAGGATGTCTTCATCTAGTCATGAGAAAGGGTGTTGCTTGTTTGGTGGAAAGTAGTATTCTTTAGAGGCAGTAAAAAAGATAACATATTCTCTGGAGGGAGACATTGCAATCTGCAAGTACACATTATTTGGAGTTTCCCCTTCTTGAGGAGAAACATGGGTCCACAACTGTGTTTTGCCAGGGATTCCTGCAGCCTGGAACAACACAAGAAACTCTATTTAGAGAAGTTGCTAGATAACAAGGCATGTACAAACCACAGCCTGCAATATTAATATTGTTTAGGGTTGTGCCTGATTCATAGGTCATGATATGTTTCTCAGCACTGAGAAGTTGCTAAGCATATAACAATGATATGTCCCAACTCTCATGTATTCAAAGAGTCTACGAGTGGGACATAAGTGAGTAATTTTCAATGCCATGGGGGAAGAAGTGTGACTGAGAATAACAGTGTGAGACAGCCATTGCCCATTGGCTGCTTTAGGGGAGAATTCCATACTTCTCAGGTAAAAGGCCCATGGATGATTGCGGGATATAGAGGACACCATAAGATAGCTACACAGAGGGTGGTGCATATCTCATGAGGAGCCATGTGTGGTGGACCATGTATGGTGGAAGCAGGTGAGATAAGAGGGCTCCAGAGTTTAGGATGTGACTAAGGCATATAGTTTTGTTAATGTCTGCAGGGATTGGGCTGAGGTACAACCTGAAGATACTGGTGTGGTCTCCAGATATGACAGTGTGAAATATATCAGAAGAAAATTATTCCCCCATTACTCTGTGTATGGCTCACTGGGCTTGGCACAGATAAAGAGGGTTTACATGTGCTATGGGAAAAAAGTCACATCTGCAAGTGGCCAATCTGGTCAGTAACAATGGGTTGAACATTCTACCCGCATGTGGGGAACCTCAGGCGCATGCCTTGCTTATGTGTAGAATTTATATCAGTGAATGTAAACTTTTGGCACTCCTCTTCTACAATATGGCAAATACATTAAGTTTCAAGAAGGAAAAGAAAATTCACGGAAGAAAAGGAACTCACTTCAAGATTATTCTTACACATTTTTTAAATATTGTGGACTTGGTATATGACTTATTTTGAGGTCTAAAGGATTTTCTGGATTAGGGTTTTTATAAGGCTTTTTCTAATATAGGGTAGACAAATATGCAGTCAGATCAGAAAGACATTGTAAAAGCAACCACCATTTTCATAGTACTTACCTCCACTTTCCTTTTACAGCAATCATGCAAGGTGTCTATAAAGGCTATGCAGTCAAATAGGCACCAGAGGTAGACCAAATGCCCTTAGTAACAAACCTGGTAAGACCCCCCCCACCACCACCATGTACATACATATTCCTCAGCAATACAATTATATAAGGGAGTACCTAAGTCGCGTAGAGATCTAAGGACAGGAGGCATAATTCACTGAGAGTAATGAGTATTTAATGGCATTTCCAAGCAAAAAGCAATCAAAAAATTGCAACATGAGGAAACAGGTCCCACACCTTTTTATCCCTTTTTTAGTCCTGTTTCCCCACGTTACAATTTTTTAATTGCTTTTTAGTGTATCAGTTCCATTCACTGTGGTGGAATGAGTGCATTCTCCCCCAAAAATACCTTTTTTTATTACGTGAATTTATTAAATTGCAATGGAAGAATGTCATACCTTTTAATATGCAAGAATATTTTTCTTTGAAAGCTGTAGGCGCCTGAACGATATCTTTCCTTGTTGGATTTTTGAGATTCCGATAATAATGCTTGATATGGCACTTTTATCATGTGATATGTCATACTGCATCTTCATGAATTAGGGTCTAGGTCTGTCTCTTAAACATGTAACTCGTTGTGAAGATTAAAATGCAGCACTACTTATTAATGATACAGTGGCTAAATGTGTAAGTTCCCTCATTTGCAGCTGCATCTGAAGGCCTGAGGTTAGGTAAATTGCACATACAGTTTATCCAAGGCAATCCAATGCCTTCACCCTCCTTGTAAATTTATATTGACTTTGTCCAAAGGAAACAGCATGTCTGCCAGAAATGCTAAATGGAAAACCCACAGATGGCCTGTCCTCGGACATGGTTTGTACTGCTTCTTTGTGAAGGGTTCTCTAGCATCCAGTGGCCTAATGCAATAAATGGACACTTACTCTATTAGTACGTCACTCACTGAACTGTAACACTAGTTTATCTTCTATCCAAATGGACTCAGAGTGATCTGGACTTTAGCAATCAGCAAATGTGTGATTTAAACTCATAAGACAAGTACCGTTCATTGAATCTAGCAAAACCGAGGGGCTTAACAGGGTAATACCTAAATCCCTGTGTGCATATAGTCAGATTTATTACAACTTTAATCCAAATATGTTTTCTTATAGAATACACAATGGTGTAGCTGTTATATTCATCATTATTATGTTTAACGGTATACAATTTGTACAGTTAAATATCTTGTTTAGAAATGATTAGATCCTTGTGAGTAATTAGACATATTATATTAGAATAGTAGAAGGCTATATTTACATTAATAAAGGCAGAAGGAATAGTTAGCAGCATATTTCCCAATGCGTGGTGTAAGTGACCATCATTGTGTATTTCTTTCCATTCTGCGTTTAAATCCCACCTGGGACACTACAGGGACATTTATTAATTCTGTTGCACAATAAAGCATGGTAAACAGGAGCCAGTGAGACAGATCGCACGACAAATTTACTACAAGCTTACAGTTTAAAGTGACATTAAACCCTCCGATTTTTTAACATAAAACAATACTGTAATGTGCGCCTTACTGTAATCCATGGTAGTTTCCCTTCTCTTTGCTGCTCTTCCTTTTAAATCCTCATGTCTTCTCATGCTTGGGGAGTACTTCCCTTTGCAGCTGAGTGCCTCTTCCTGTAGTGCTGGCTCAGGTTGCAAACCTATACACAGACACCATGTAGCCATTCCAGAGACAAGGCAGTCTGCTGCAAAACAGAAGTTCTGCCCAGCATGAGAACCGATACAGATATAAAAGGAAGAGCAGCAAAGAGAAGGGAAACTACCATGTATTACAGTAAGGCACACATTACAGTATTGTTTTATGTTATAAAATCTTAGGGTTTAATGTCACTTTAAGTAATTAATTCCCCCCTCAAGTAGCACTGTGACAAAATAAAACCAGACCCTGACCATTTTGTAACTCTGCACCATAATCTGTTGCATCTTCAGTAATAAATCTGTCACACTTGGCTGCCCAGGAATACAGATGAACAGGACTGTAACCCAGTCACAGAGACTTTGCTGAATGAAAGGCAGTCTGATTTGCGATTAATTGTGTCGCTAATTTGCTTAAAGGAGAACTATGAGATGAGTGATTTCCACTCACCTCATAGTTCTAGCCGACCTGTGACAATGAGACTGTCACAGGTTGGCTCAGTTGATCGGGAGGTGAGCGAACAGATACCGGGTTCTCTCACCTCTCGATCCTGTCATGGCTCTCTGCCGTGACAGGGGAGGGGCTGGATTCCCCTCTCCCCGCTCCGATCTGCCAGCGCTGACTGGCGGAACGGACGGGGGAGGGGGCGGGTACAGCTGGCTCTGCCTCTAGATAGGCAGAGTCAGCTGTCACTCACGCAGCTCTATATGAATGCAGATTGTATGATCCCCTTGTGTTTGTGTGAGTTTGCTTCCACAATTCAGAAGCTGTGCCAGTGGTTTAAGAGGCTATGGACTAAAGTAAATGGTTCTATGTATATGTAAAGGAAATTATAAATGCTTATTATGCTGTTAGATCTTAATAAGATACTTAATGAGACACCGTCACTTTGTCTACTCAAGGCAAGCTAAGTATCTGTGTAAAGTTGCCACTGATTCTCAACTTTCTCAACAGTTCTCTGTTGCAGTCATTTCAAAATAAGGGTGCATTTGACTTCCTGAAATGATATTGCTAGCTCGGAGCACTTGGCGGAGGGTATTACATCACTATTGCAACACCTGCTGAAACCGGGTATTTTAGTGCCAGCTGGGATGGAGAAAGGCGCGGGGGGAGTCTCCAGAGAGGTAAGGACCATTGGTTCGAGGGTCTACACAGACACTGTTACTTTGCCTTGTGTCTCAGTGTCTACTCAGGGACGGTCACTTGGTCTTTCACTTCTTAAAGCATCCTGGACTCTGTGCCGCTAAAACCAATCCCCAGCTGCTCTCATCTCAGAAAATTGGGAAGTATGGCTTTAGGTGTGGGTGAAATATGTGACCAATGTAACAAATTTTGAAAAATGCTGCCTTTAAGCACTGGGTCCCTAGCTTAAAGCCAAAGTCCATGAAACACTGACAACCTACACACCACACTGGGTGTGTAAATTATCATTAAAAAGCTGGGTGATATATGTGCAAAGTAAAAAAAAGTCTTACCTTGCAGCATGCTGGCTCATACACATAATGCCATATTTCTGGATTTTGCGGGGAGTGAGGGATGCAACTCAAGCAAAACGCCCTGTATTTTTGTCAAAGATTACAAGGGGTTCTGTGATTGGAGAGGTAGAAAAGATTTCACATGCTCGCCCCTTCGTCTCCTCCAATGACAAAACTCCTTGTATTAATTGAGAAAAATACAAGACATTTTGTGGATGGGTGAATAGTCTGGAGGGGCGAAGATGTGACAGGAGCACTTCACTGCTTCATCTGTTGTTCTGACTCCTCTAAACTGATGAAACATACAATTATAGATTAGTCAATAGGAGGAGCAAATACTCCATCTGTCAGTCATGTGCGGGTGAAATAAATAAAGAAACAGGAATTAGCAAAATAGCGGTTGAACACATAAAGTGAATCCTCATGCAAATTAAATTCCTTTAGTAAACTGGTTCCGATGAATCTACCTGACCTTGAAAGTACATTGTTGCAGTAAGTCAGCAGTCTCATAGTAGTTGATTTACTAAAAGAGTATAGACTCTTCACTTACCATAGTGCATGTTCACAAACAGCAGAATTGCAGAATGAATGTTAGTAAATAAGTTGGATATATGTGTTCACTTTAAATACCCAATCATGTATAAGGGGAAGTACAGTATGTCACACACATATTTTGGTAGCACATGGTTTGATGATCGAAGTATATGCAGGCTGATGCATTTAACTGAATTGAAGTAAATACAGGCTGATGGATTTAACCCCTTAAGGACCAAGGCCTTTTTTTCATTTTTTGTTTACATGTTACAATCCACATTTTAGGCCTGAAAATTACTTAAAACCCCTAAACATTATATATGTTCTGAAAGCCAAGACCCTGTAGAATAAAATGGTGGCAGTTGCAAATTTTTGTGTTGCACGACATTAGCGCAACTAATTATCAAACCCAAAAATGTAGTGAAAAATGCACTTAACTTAAATTTAGTGCCCCAAAACCTTGTAAAATATAAAATCTGAGTTTACAACAAGTAAATAAATACCCAACATGCCCAGGTTAAAAATTGTTTGCATCTGTGAAACTGCAACAAAATTCAGTACCCCAAAAAGTCTATAGACAAAGATTTATAAGCCCCTACAGGTTATCAGTTTAGAGATACACATAAACATTGGCCCTAGAATTATTGCTCTCACTCTGGTGTGTGCAGCGTTTTCGTACGTAGGTGCACCCGACACATGTTTAGGTGAAGACAAGCGTGCTCGCGGGGGTGGGGGACTTTAAACAATGTTTTTTATTATTTTTAAAACTGTTTTTTTTAAACTTTAATTGCTATCACACAGGGGGGGGGGCTTGCAATAAACATGAGGACGCTGAGGAGCATTCCAATTTATTAGGCAAATTTCAGCTAGCTTAAAGCAGAACTCCACTGCAAGGGTTAACTGCTTCACTGAGCATAGACATGAGGACGCTGAGGAACATTCCAGGGACAGGCTGTAGGGAGTGCTGTGACAGCTGGCCAGCTTTAAACTTTGGGTGATTATAACTTTTTTAAATTTTAGCACCTAGACACCAACAAGCAATTGCAATTCGGGAGTAGCCCCACTGCAACTGGGTTAATAGAGAAAATCTGCTGTAAAAAATAACTCCAGGCAAAACTCTTCTTAGCCCTTACAGTGGGGCTACCCCGTCACTGCAAGGGTTAAGTGCGAGCACTTAACCCTTGCAGTGCAGGGGTAGCCCCACTGCAAGGGTTAATAAAACAAAAAATGCTGGAGTTCTGCACTAGGCAAACCTTTACAGTGGGGCTACCCCTGCTCGGCAAGGGCTAAGTTTTGTTTTCGTCTAGGTGCTGAAATTTAAAAAAAAAGTTATACTCACCCAATCCTCAGATCTGGCTGGCTCTTAGACTGGTCCTTCGAAAGGTTCAGGTGAGCATAACTTTGTTATTTTTGTACCTAGACAAAATTAGCATCTAACTCTTACAGTCTGGGGGTAGCCCCACTGCAAAGGTTAAGAAAAAAATTTGCCAAGAGTTCTTCTTTAACTGTGATAATAGAGAGACACAGGAGAGAGCAGCAGGGTCCTATTCTACTATTTGACTGGTTACATTTTGCATACCACGCTGTCCCGGGATTCAGTGTTCTCTCTGCACCCCATAGGAAAGGTGTTACAGTCACTTAAAAATACTCGGTACCTTAGAAGCTTTCATGTCACTTTTGGTTTACTCCAAATAGACATGTATGTTGCAGTAGGTGCATCATTTACTTTTTATGGTAAATCCTTGAGGAGAATGTTCTCCCTCTTTATGAGACTGGAATCTAGAATCTTCGCAAACTGCTCTGTTTGCAATGCTTCTCTTACGCATGTAAAATATGTTTTCTTTAGGTTTACAGGAAGGAAAGGGAATTGGTCTTACATAGTGCCATCATTTTCACAAGCCAAACCTCAAAGCACAGAGAACAAAGAACGTTTAGTAGATTGTGGCTGAGAAATGTGTTGACAGCAGTGGTATTTTCACAGCCAGAAACCTAAAAAGGGGAATGGGAAAAGTTACATGTGTATGTCTTGGCTATTTTTAATATACATGATAATGAACGCAGGTATTAATACATATTACTAGGTAAATGCTGGAAACTGTGTATATTATGAAAACAAAACTTTAAAATGTATAAGGCTTGAACTAATGGATGTCCCTTTCTTTTTATTTTGTAGTTGTTTAACCATCTGCCAGGGGCGTAACTAGAAATCACAGGGCCCCATAGCAAAATTTTGTATGGGGCCCCGTGATTGCTAGTTATGCCACTTGCAGAGCCCACCTGAGAGTGACCCTGCAGAGCCCACCATAGACTCTCTAAAGTGGGCTCTGCAGGGTCTCAGATTGGCTGCACACCTTACCTGTCAGCTCCGTGGTCGCCGGGCCCTGCCTCATCTTCCGTCCCCGGGCCCCACCTCCTTCTATCGACGCGCCCGCCTCCTCTTACATCACTGGCCCCACCTGCTCTTAGGTCGCTGGCCAGTGATGCAAGAGGAGGCGGTGTTGCTCTTAGGTGGGCCCCACCTCCTTCTTCACTGCGGCGCTGCGAGAACTCGATCGAACACCGGTGTAACCGGCCTCTTCTGCCGCAGCGGCTGTCTGTCACTGACACAGCCGCTGCGGAGCTGTGTCAGTGACAGCCAGCACCCTGATATGCCATAGCGGCCCACACGGCATCAGAGGGATACCCTGGTCAGGCCCCTCTGTGCCCGGGCCCATAGCGGCCGCCTGGGTTGCAATGGCGGTTGTTACACCACTGTCATCTGCCTACATTGACAAGCCGAAGGGTGATAGTTTTTAAGAAATGTTATCAAATAAGTGATTGCTCAGAGTACAGGGCAATAAGACACTACACAATAATTATTTATGTGCAAATCGATTATAATGGAAGCATGAGACATCATCCTATAAACATATGATTCATACTTCTAAAATATAATAATATTTAAAGAAGGACTCCGGGCAGAAATAATCTTAACCATTGCAGTGGGGTTACCCCTGCATTGCAAGGGTTAAATGCTCATTTTTGTCTAGGGATTAACATAACAAAGATATATTCACCTGAACCTCTGGCTGGCTTTAAGACTGGTTCCTGCATCCTCGCTCCCCCTCCACTCTGCAAGTCTAAGGTCCTGTGAGTCATCACATCCAATACAGTGTATAGGATGTGAGGATGCAGAGGGACATTCCATCGCTGGAAGGACCAATTTGTCTGATCAGCCAATGTCATCACGTCTGGTGACGTGCGATCAGCTGTGTCAATGAAAACCTGGTTACTGCCCATGCGCATCGGCTGATGTGACAAATTGCCTGATCTGATAGAATACCCGTCAGACTTGTCTATAGTATGCGGGAATCATGATCGGCATTTTCTATGGGCCGATGTCACAGCTAACATTGCTAGCTGTCAGATTTGTCCATAGTGTTTACAGTGCAATAACAATCGGATTTAACTACCCCGGGTACCCATTCACAAACACAGAAATTACAAATGTGACAATGTAAATGTAGGAATGACACTGGGAGAACCACAGACTGGAGGAGGGGCCTTGGAGAAGTCCGTTGGACCAAAGAACAGGAGCGGCACTAGACGTTGAGGAGTCCAAAGTGTCTTTTATTGGTAGAAAAACAGCATCAAAAAGCCAACGCATTTCGGGGTTCACACCATCCCCCTTCAACAAGGCTTGAGTTATGTTCAGAGGGAAATCCCTTAAGGTATAAGCTGGACTCAGGGTTAATAAAGCAATAGTGATTGTAATTTACACCTTAGGCAGGCATGTGTAAATAAAGCGATTAGCGCGTAAATAATCACATAACATAAGGGGCGGAGCTTTGCACAAATCATGTTTCAGGAATGCCTAGGGCAGTTTGATGTCTAAATACAGCTCTGATTGAGATAAAAGCCAAGTGTCAGGCATCTGCTGTAACAAGAATTTAATTTTAATTAGATACTTCCTAAAGCTTGGTATGCATTGGTAGATTTTTGTACAAATGTTCATACAAAAAAAAAATCTCATCAGAACATTTGATAATGCCATCAGAGATACTTGACGAGTGTCGTTTGAAATTTTGCTTGATTTTAACATTCGATTTTGAAATGAATGGAGTTTCCAAAACTAAAACCACATTCACTGGTTCAATAAAGATATTCCGTCCAGCAACTTTGATTTTTTTGGTCACTATGGTCGAAAATGATCATTAATTTGACCACAATAAATATTAGAAAATCTGAAAACATTTTTTTAATCAAAAGAAATTCTACTGATGTAGACATGTGCACAACTAAAAAATTTGTTTCCACACAAAACAAATCAAAACGAAAAACGTTGATTTGCAGGTTCGTCCGAATCCGAATGCACATGTCTAATTGCCAGTTTAAGGCGTATCCTCTTCAGTTTATCCTCTGGCCCCATTCACACCTAGGCGTATTGTAATATGCGCGTCTGTCGCATTGTCCGCTCTTCCCTCCATCGCCGGCACTGCCATCTTCTTCCAGGTTCGGTGTCTTTGGCCTCTTGATTGGCTATTAAGTATGAGGTAACTCCCATGTGAGCACAGGTTCGGTGTCTTTGGCCTCTTGATTGGCTGGCCGGTAGGAAGTAACTCCCATGTGAGCACAGGTTCGGTGTCTTTGGCATCTTGATTGGCTGGCAGATATGAAGTAACCCTATGTGAGCACAGGTTCGGTGTCTTTGGCCAGGAGTTACATCTTGGTTGAGCTGTGCTTGCATGGCTCAGTGCACAAAAAAAAAGGCAGGCAGGTAGCATATTTTTTAGCAGAAGAGACTGCGTAAGTCTCTTCTGCTAAAACAAAACTGCCTGTCAGCTATTTTTTATAATGTACACTTTACTTCCACTAAAAGAAATTTCACAAACCTAGCATAGCAAAGAAATTTCACAAGCATAAGCTACTAAGCACTCATTTGAAATCCAAACACAAAAAGAAGAGTACAAAAGGAGGCAGGGGCAGAGAGTTGTCACCCTATACTAGGAATGAGCTTTATGGCAGGAAAATCACATGTAAACTGTTTTGCCTACTTGTATTTCTGTTCAGGCAGTCCTGTGATTGGCACATTTCAGGTACATATAGGCAGGATACTGCATCCATCTGCAGCACTGTGTCTGATATCTAGTTCTAACTCTTCTTCCTCATTTAGTCTAGAGAATAAGCACTACAGGTTTCCCCTGTTGTGATATGTATAAGTTGATGTAGTTGAGGTTGTAGTCATTTTCAGGGTCCCAGGTGTGCTAGAATCCTTATTAGCATCATTGCCCAAGGACAAAAAAATGCATCGACTGTGTTAATTGGTTATACTTACTAGACTAAACTTGTACATTAAAGCACAGTTCAAGTCAATACTTTTTTCTATTTGTTGTTAGGCAGAGGGGCGGACCTGAGAGAGAACTTTCAGTTAGAGGCTCTATTCCCGCGTGTCCACTCGGAAGGGTGGCAGCACTGGCCATTGATTCGTACAGAGTACCAATCTGACAGCTTCTGCTGCTGGCCTTGGCTGTTCGCACGTGTGGAATCTCACCAGCGGCACATGTGAAGTGTAGTGCTTCTGCTTCTTTAGTTGCAGATATCGACAGCATTTCAAAGCATTTCAAAATCTGATAGACATTATTATAACCTTTCCCCCACTCTTTCCAAAAAACAAAAACAAAATATTGTTTCCATAAATAAAAAATGAATCGTGTTTCATCAAATATTTATATGCTTTACAAAATATAATTAAAGTAAATAATATACAATGCAATTTTGTTCTGCTGTTCTGTTAAAGCACTTTATATACAATTATCTTTTCTCGAAACAATGTTAATAAAGTCACTATCGGTTTTGTGTTCAGAACATTAGTTCCTCGGTAGGATGTTTGTTTTTATGTTTTTATGCATATTAAATGATTTGAAACAAAGTTTATTTTTTTGTTCAAATTCAGATCCCAGCTGCTCGGTGAAGAATGACTGTAAAAGCGTGTTTATTGCAGTTAGTATATTAGCCCCTCTGGGGGACTCTAAAGTACACCTTTGCTGGAAGACTATACTTGAGCATATAAAGCACATTTGTTACATTAATATGAGAGCATATAGGGTTGGAACTTTTCCATCTATTGACAATTGAAATGCATAGCCGCAAACTGTACACATTTTATCCTCTTGAAATATCGAATTGCCTTTGACTTGAAGTAACTGGCTCCAGCGGAAAAACCAAGGACAATACATTACTGTGAGACCCTTGTAAAAAGAGAGAAGTATATCCAACCTTTTTTTCGGCTATACTTCTATTTTAGATCACAAGAGTACATTTACTAATCTACTTCTGTGACCAGGGCCGGTGCTGTCACTAGACAAACTAGGCAGCCGCCTAGGGCGCAGACTCAACTACTCACCGACCCACCCACTCACGGTCCCCCCGTCTATTTCAAATACCCACTGATCGACATCTTTATCTCTCAGGTCCACTCCTCTGCTCAGTATGTGATGTTTCAATAGCCAGTATGCTATTGGCTATTTTCAAATTAAAATAGCCAATAGCAGTCTAGCTATTGTCCTGGCTGCTTACATCCATCTATCGCCCAGGGAAGCTAGCCGGCAGGAGAATGGGGCCGCATGCACCCCTTCTCTATCCTGTAGTTCCAGCCAGCACTGGAGGAACATAGAGGGAAATCCATGTGGGGGCAGTGACACTGACTTGCAGTCACTGGACTTTGCTGTGAGAAGAGACTCAGTACTGACTGATCAGCTGTCATATGATCGGTCAGCTATCAGTCTTAGAGCTGGTGTATGACAGCTGCAGTGTCCCATGCCAGCTCTAAGTATTGGGAAGAATATGTTATACTCTTCCCAAACTTCTCCTTTTTTTTACATTGGGGTCCCCCATAACATTCCTACCAGACCTTAAAGGTCTGGTATGAATTGGGGGGGGGGGGGAGCACACTGTTTTGTTTTTTGTTTGCTTGTGGTGTCAGGAAGTAAAAAGAAACAAAGTAAACATATAATGCCACTTTTCTGCGACAAATCTTAGTTCGTAATGATCATTTACCTCATCAGAAATTAACAAAATTTGGATTCATCCGAATCCGAATGCCGAAACGAATGGACTTTCAGACCCAAATCCCAGAAAACAAAATAACAAAACATCCGAAACAAAACTAAACTAAACACATTTTTTGTCGGCTTACTGTGGGGCAGAGAGTGCTCCACTCTTAATCTCATATGCTACATACATTTCAGCATGGCGCACTATGCATGCTACTATTATCCCCATTACATGTTCCACAGTTTGGGCACAGTTTGGCATTTTCACCCTGGGCACTCATCCCAGCACTTGTGCTAACCCCAGCACCAAAGTGCTGCCTACAAGTTCACACAATACTCTAATCATGTGCAATTGATCACTAAAAGCTGCAACTACATGCTACTTGTGTAACTTTCTCCACAGGGAGCTACTTGTTCTTTCTGTTTACCAAACAATGACTACACCTAATGATTGATCACTGGCAAATTTAGCTACCTAAATTCTTCCATATAGCTCTAGCCTAATGAGGAGGCTGGTAGTAAGTGGTTAAATCTCTCAGTGGCAAGAGATGAAGCTCACACTAAACTCCAGTTAAAGCTTAAAAGTACATTTAGGTACCTTAACTATTAACACAAATGTATCTTATTAGTGTATCACTCAGCTGTAGATCCTCAAATCATCTAAATCATCTCTGAATTGGTGCTGACACTGTCCTTCCTTTTGGAGGGTGGCTACTTTTGTACCCCCATGATCCCTGTGTGTGTTGCTCCAAGCTCACTCCTGTGATGCACTACAATATTACATTTAGTTTACTAATTTGTAGGGATGCACCGATACCTTTGTTTTATGACGAGTACCGATACTTTTCCTCAAATGCTCGCTGATACCAATTAACAATTGCCTTTTATTTAGTGTCATGGAACATTTTTTTCTAAAACAATACAGACTAACGATTTAAGGACAGTGGTGAAGTGACAGGGCCCTGCACCTCTGGTAGTTTTGGCCTTGTCTCCAAGCTATAGAGGGACTACAAATCCAAGCAATACATTATACAGCAATGCAGCATACCACCAGCTATAGAGGACTACAAATACCAGCAATACATTATACAACAATGTATAATGGCACCACCTATGGAGGACTACAAATCCCAGCAATACATTATACAGCAATGCAGAATACTATCAGCTATATAGAACTACAAATCCCAGCAATACATTATACAGCTATGCAGAATAATATGAAGCTACATACTGTGTGTTGTTCACCAGGGCTGTGTGCAGTCTCAGGAGCCTGTGTGGGTTCTGGCCAGGGCTGAGTGGGGACTTACCAGGGCTGTGCACAGTCTCACCAGGGGTGTACATGGTTTCACCAGTGCTGTGTGTAGTCTCACTATGGGTGTGCAGGGTCTCAGGAGAATGTTTGGGGTCTCACCGGGGCTACGTGGGTCTCACCAGTGCTGTGTGCGGTCTCACCAGGGCTGGATGCGGTCTCACCAGGGCTGGATGCGGTCTCACCAGGGCTGCGTGCGGTCTCACCAGGGCTGCGTGCGGTCTCACCATGGCTGCATCTGGTCTCAACAGGGCTGTGCAATCTCACTAGGGTTGTGCGGCCTCACCAGGGCTGTGTGCGCTCTCATCAGGGATGTGGGCGATCTCACCAGGGCTTTGTGTGGGTCCCACCAGGACTGCATGTGGTCTCCCAGGGCTGTGTGTGGTCTCACCAGGGTTGTTCGTGGTCTCACCAGGGCTGGCTGCAGTCTCAGCAGGGCTGTGCGGGTCTCACCGGGGCTGTGTGCGGTCTCACCAGGGCTGTGCATTCTCACCAGGGCTACATTCGGACTCACCAGGACTGTGTGGGTCCCACCAGGGCTGCGTGCGGCATCTCACCAGGTCTGTGAGGTCTCACCAGGACTAAATGCGGTCTCACTAGGGCTGTGTGCGGTCTCACTAGGGCTGTGTGCGGTCTCACAAGGGCTGTGTGCGCTCTCATCAGGGATGTGCGCGATTTCACCAGGGCTGTGTGTGGGTCCCACCAGGGCTGTGTGTGGTCTCACCAGGGCTGTTCGTGGTCTCACCAGGGCTGGCTGCAGTCTCAGCAGGGCTGTGTGGGTCTCACCGGGGCTGTGTGCTGTCTCACCAGGGCTGTGCGTTCTCACCAGGGCTACATTCGGTCTCACCAGGTCTGTGCTGTCTCACCAGGGCTGCATGCAGGTCTCACCAGGGCTGTGTGCGTTCTCACCAAAACTTTTGCATTCTCAGCAGGACAGCGTGCAGGTCTCACCAGGGCTGCGTGTGGGTGCGGGTCTCACTAGGGCTGTACTGGTGGGTGCGGGTCTCACTAGGGCTGTACTGGTGGGTGCGGGTCTCACCAGGGCTGTGTGTGCGGGTATCACTAGGGCTGAACGGGCAGGTGCGAGTCTCTTCAGGGCTATGTGGGTGGGTACGGACCTCACCAGGGCTATGCGGATCTCACCTGCGCTGTGCAGGCGGGTGTGGATCTCACCAGAGCTGTGCCGGGTTTACCATGGCTGTGCGGGCAGCGGGAAGGAAGAGGAGGAAGAGATGTGCGACCGGCCTGTACTGTAAACAGCCACTGCGAGGTCCCCGCAAGGCCGCTGTGGTGTCCACGTACGGCAGCCAAATCTATTTAAAATGTAAAGGGCTGCTATTGGCTTTTAGTATTTGGGCATTTTCATGAGTATGAGTACTCGTGAAAATGTCGAGTATCTGCACTGATATTGATACTGGTATCGGTATCAGTGCATCCCATTCTAATTTGTATTGAGATTATAGTCCATTACAGGATAGAGCTTGGAACAGTGGCTACTTTACAACTGAGTTCAGTGTCACTTTAGGGTAGAGCTGTTTCTTCAGAAATTCATTAAGGCAGGGTCAGGCAACCCCAGCACTCCAGCTCTGGTGAAACTACAAATCCCATTACACCTCTGCCTCTGGGAGTCATGTCTGTGGCTGTAAAAGTCTTGCAATGCCTCATGGTTCCACAACAGCTGGAGTACTGAGGTTGCCTACTACTGCAATAAGGAAACATTATCTGTAGGTATTATTACAAATGAAAAACAATTACAAGTGTGTTCAGTAAAAATCTACAAGAACCAATCAGAATTAATTCCTTAATTCATGCGACCAAATTAAAGTGCAACCTAATTGGTTGCTATGGGTTACTTACACTATTGTACATCCTTACTGCTACTTACACTTTAAGAAAAGGTTTCTCAGGATTTCACAATAGAGTATATCTGCAAACTGTTAACTTGAGTGGATTAGACCCTGATTGAGAAATGCACTCTGTCAATAATCACACGCTTAATGTATAGAGAAGAAAAACCCTTAATCATTATAGGATAATGACATCCAGTACATCGTATGAAGCTCTCTGGTACAGATCTCTTGTGTAATGCTCAGTGTGCCCACCTTTCACTGACGCTTCATGTCAGACCCCTCAGTGAGCCCCCTCCAACAGCAGCCCATCCACACACACAGCCACAGTATAAACATGCAAATAGCTGGATGGGGTGGAGTCCCAAGCTAAGCAGTCCTCTCCTGATTGGTAGCCCAAATTCTAGAAAATGATACACCCTATAAATAATTAGATTGCCTGTGAAAAAGACTAGTGCCTAGGGATACCAGGGATCTAATGCCAAGGAAAAAGGAATCATGAAGGACATCTGGTAAGAGCAAGAATTGAACTATTGTGGAGGAGGGAAGTTCAACTTATGGCACATGTCTGTGAATTGAACCTGGGACATCTTTAGCTGTCAGCACCTGCGCTGAGAGCTATAGGACAAACACTGTGGATGGGACACTTCTACACTTTGTCTGCCATGCATTTATTACTTTGTACACATCAATGTATACTTAACAAAGTTTGTTTCAACAGGAAAGCTCCACTTGCCTTGTACCTGATCAGCTTCCTGGGACCCTTGGTATCTGCTACCATAGAACATTATACAAGTAAGTGAATGAAGTGACTTGTGAGTAAGAGTAGATAACACAGATGGATCTGCTGTAGAATGTGTCAGGGAGAGGGAGCCATGGCTTCGTTTAGCGGGGGTCGTGACGGCGCCCCCCCTCAGTCCTGCGCCCGGGGCAAGTGACCCCCCCGCACCCCCGGTTGTTACGCCACTGTGTAGAACTAGCAGCATTGTGCGGATAGCATTGGGCAATGATGTATGTAAAAGTGCATTGCAATGTAACTCACTGCTTCTTATGCTGCTGCCTCTTAGATTCTCAGGCACAGGGTACTCTGTGCTTTATCCAGAGTCATCCTACAAGGTGGAGCTCACTAGACCTGGCATGAATTGCCCTTTGATCCTTTAAGGTTGGCAGGCAGCCAGGTAGCTGTAATTGCAGATACAGTACATGCTGCATTAGGACTGAAAGGTGTTTTTGCAGGGGGAATGTTATTTAAAGGAAAGAACTGTACAGCCTGGGTCACTGTGTAGAAAGAGCTCTCTGTGCAGGACTGGGTGCTCTGTCCAGAGGCCACAACTCCAGCCTTTACTCAAAGCAGACTTTAGGAACATTTTCCAAGCTGCTTTTGGGTCATATTGAGCCCGTTTGTAAAGAAAATGTTTATTTTTCCTGCTCACAGCAGCTGCTTTCAGACAAGCAGACCACTGAGTGTTTAGATTAAGGTGGTCCCTCATTTGATCTCCCCACTCTACTTCTTGTAAATGTAAATAAACCGCAGCTGAATGATGATGGCTCTCGCCCATAATGGCCTATGCTCAACACTCCTGCTGTAATGGATGTGGTGGCAATCAGATTACTGTATAACTACTGTGATTACTATGCCCTCGGGGTAAAAGAATGCATATACAGTGTGGCTTGTTTTGAGTTGGCCAGGCATCCCTACTGTAGGCAACATATGGAATTGATTACACATTTCAGACTAATTTTAACTGTAATGCATAAAACAATGATCTCTTATTTGCAGCCCATAAAAATAGCTAACATTCATTTCTATGTAAAGTATATATAATATTTTTTTGCATTCAGTTTACATTTGGGTCATTCAAATTAGTTTTACTAAACTTACATTTGTGACTTTCAGAAAAACTAGAATATCATATGCGATTGTACCCTGATATTAAAGCTTACTTCTAATATAAACCAATGTCTTGTTTTAGGATTCCCTTTCAATCTAAAATTCAACAACATACAGCACAAATGCCCACCCCTTAATGGTGGACAGGATGACCTTCCTGGTAAGTAAAGAGTAAATATTTTCGTGCTGAAGAGTTTATGTCAGAAGACTATAGGTATTTTGAAAGGACACTTCCTTAGCCTATTTATTTAATTAATTGTGTCATTTCCATCCCTGTGTTCTGTAAGATGTGATAGTAAAGGCTGCTTAATGATTGCCCAGTTTTTTTTAGCTTTGTGTTTGCTTCGATGTAAAGACAAACGACCATCAAAGCCTGTGCAGATGCAAGTCATTAATAGTTGTTTATCTCTTACACCATAAACATGAGTTTCTTATTTCCTGTTCTAGGCTTTGATCTGATTTCCAAGTTCCAAATAGACAAAGCTGCCTCTGTCGGGGCTATTCAGTCAGTGGTGGGTACTTCTCCCTATCAAGTAGCCTACCAGCTGGGGCCCAATGTTGACTTCAGAATTTTGACAAGGTGTGTATTTTCATTTATAGTATAATTCTCATTAATTAGCTTTAGAACTGGTAGAAGACACATTAGGGAAAGATGTGCGGTGCAAAACAAGCAGAAGTCCCTGGACAACTATTTGTTAATTGGGTGGCACGATCGATTATGTACATCTAATTAGTACAGTGGTTTTGGTCTCAGTATCTTGGTTACTAATCGGACCACTTTGGTTATATAAAATATATTTTGCTCATATAGAGATAAATGAAAACATGGTTGGCTTGCAAAACAAAACATACATTGCAACAATGCATCCACAGCTGGAATGGTGTGTATTCATGGGTTAAATAGATTTCAATTTATTGGGAACGAGCGCCATCTAGTGACAAATTTGGCAATATACAGATGTGTACTGGCGCTGTTCATATATGATGGTGCTGAAACATCTTGTGAGACATACATCTGCAGTGGGTCCTAGTTTTCTGCTGCTGGTACAGTTGTCAAAGTCACAGTTTTACTTAAACCAACCATTTACATTCATAATACATGTATTCTGGTTTTCGCAATTTAAATACTTGAACGAGATGCCTCTTGCGTCTTTCAAGATTATATTGGAATGGGAAGTAAATAGTAAGATGTTGCCTGGTCTATTACGGATTTTATTCAAATCAAAGATTTTATTTGTATAAAAATATAGCTATTAGCCAGCAGTGTCTTCTTTCTCTCTGATTTAAAGGAGTCCTCTATTAAGAACATAAAGCTTAAATCCATTTGAAGCATTAGTAAATTATATGTAGTTCAGTGCTACCACAATGCCAGTCTGCTACTACAAAGATACTCTAATGTAGTCTTTAATCTACACTGTAGAGCAATACTGCTTCCCATGGCGGGCTACACTGCTTTGCTCAACAATATCCCAGCTTTCCTGATTTCAGCAGGAATTATATTTGTTTTAGGTGTTATGATAGAGGAAATCAGTGTAAGCAGCGCATGGCAATAGTGTAGGTTTAGAATAGGGGATTTTGAAAGTTACCACAATCAACCCTTACATTCTGGTTTCCTTTTAAATGTATATAATGGGATGTATTTGAAACAAGCAGATAGCATAGTTGTTGACACATTACATTTATACACTATCATGTATCCAATATTTGTCTTTTGATAATGTTTTAGTTAAGAAGGAATGAAAATAATTCCAGTGAAAATTTATTTTTAGGTTTTGGGTACAGTGGGAATGTAGATGACTCTCCATCATGGTTTATTGCTGTATTTGTCAGCATTGAGGACATATCATCCCACTTCCTGTCCCTGGGACATTGCTGTGAGCCTCCCTTTCTCATCTCTCTGGAGTGCCTTCTACACATATTCTTATGGAGAGTTTACTATTAAGTTACAGATACCATAGTCATAGTGTATCTTGAAAAAATAGATTGCCTGGAATTAAGTGATTTAAAAGACTATTTAGGGTACAAACAGTTTATATTTATATTTGTTATATAACCAGAATACAGTCAAATGATTCAGGTATTAATTTCTGTGTAGATGGACCAAGTATTATATCCAATAAAAAATAACTTTATCCCATCTAAGGCCTCATCTACACACGCAGTGGAAATGTACTGCCCTCTGAAATGTGATTGGCGGTGGATCACTTTTGATAGCGTGGTTTGCAGGCATTCAGATGGTGATACTGCTACCTGATGAATGCTAATTTGTTTTTATCATAAGGGGGAATTTACATTGCAAAACTGCATCACAGCTTCATGCCAAGTGGTTGGCACGCGGTTGCACCCTGGTCCCATTGACTTTATTATTATTATACAGGATTTATATAGCGCCAAAAGTTTGCGCAGCGCTTTACAATATAAGGAAGACATTACAATCACAATACAATTCAAGACAAGATGGTAGACTTCAACTAATATTTTTGGCAAGCGGCACTGTCTGCCAAACATGAAATGCGTTATAGGGTGTGCCACAAAGCAAAGCACCACCTGAACAGCCTCCATGTTAGGTTTTAGGTGTGCGATCGGGGGCAAAAATGCGGATCTACTGCCTGTTTTTACTGCTCCTGTGCCGCACATGTAAATAAGGCTTAAGGCCTTGTGTACAGGAGCATTGGTATTAAATACTGGCTTTTTTATTCAAGCACAGCAGTGCTGAAATGTATTAACATGAATGCTAAACACAGCAAAAGGCTTCCTTTTTTAATTAAACACATCTCAATGTGCTGCTTCCAGAGAAACACAATGCAAAGCTGGTTAAAATGCAATCTCAGTCACCCAAACTTCACCATTGAAGTAAATGGAAATCTGCTGGCTGGCATTTGAAGTGTGTTTCTTATATACAGCAAACCCTAATAGTACCGTAGGTATTCACTTCATATAATTTGTTTACTGATTAACTGGTATAGTGTCCAACATTTTATCCCATAGGCACATCTATGTTAGCGGACTGCCAGAAGAATATTCCTTTATGTTTACTTTCCGGATGAAAGACAGCTCAAAGAACAAATACTGGACTATCTGGCAAATTGTGGACTCAGAAGGGAGGCAGCAAGCTTCAATTAATTTCAATGGCCCCAAAAAAGCTCTTGAGTTCTCTTATAAAGGAACGGATGGAAAGTTGAACACAATCACCTTTAACCAGCTCCCCTTCTTGTTTGACACCAAGTTCCACAAAGTTCTCTTCAGTGTGGAGAAGTCTAGACTTACCCTTTACATTGACTGCATCAAAGTGGAGTCATTCAAGCTGGTTCCCAGAGGAAAAATTAATGTAGATGGCTATACTATATTGGGAAAACTGAAGAGTAACCATGAAGTATCTGTGCCGGTAAGTTTCATGACATTCTCTTTATTTATTATTATCATTCATTTTGAAAGATGCTGAGGGTGATTTACTAAAGGAGTAGAGCTTGTGCACCTAGTGAATGTTAGTGAATAAGGTGAAGCTGTGTTCACATTGATTTCCCAATTATGTGTAAGGTAAATTAAAAAAATATTTTTTTTCTAGCATATGATTGGGTATTCCTTGTGAAAACAACTTCAATTATTAACTAACATACAATTTGAAAAGTGAACATTCACCTTTCTAAGTGAATAGCCTTCTCCCTTTAGTAAACAAACCCAATTTTTTTGTATGATAGCTTTTGTAGCTTAAAATAAATTTGTTGCTTAAAGACCTCTTTTGTAACAAAAAATAAATGTGTTTGCATTGTTTTCTTGCTAATTTATTGCCACCATCCCTTTAAAGCTATATTAATGATAGGGGCTCCTAATCATGTGATTGTTGTGACCACCAGTCATAGCAATCACATGATGTGGAGCCTGTCATTGACTCACAATCATAGATCATCGGTAACAGTTCAGCCACTGTGCTGGGACCAGTGGATGCATATATGAGGAGGCCAGGCGTTAAAGCCCACCATATATGTGTGAACTGGTTGGCAAGTTGTTAAAAACAGAATATTATATTTTGAGTATGCAAAGAATGGTGTTGTTTCATTGTTGGTCTAAATTGCACAAAAAATTGGAAACTTGGGTACATACATAATCACTCCTAGCTGGTCATTTGTGCCATTACATGGGCACAGGAGTTGGGAATCTGTTATATGCTTTTTTTTTTAATAACACCTTAAAAATGTTTGTTAGAGCTGAGTCGTGGACTGTCGAACATTTAGTGCATTAGTTCATTTTTAATGCATGTCTCAGTTTAGAAGGAAATTCTCCAATATTTTTTTTGCAGAAATTCAGATTCTGTTATTGTCTTGTGAACAGCAGCACTTTATCGCACTTTCTGTATTGTTGGGTGAACTAAATTCCTTTCTTATTTAATGGAGAGCATTCTTAGAACACTAAGGAGCCACAGTACCAGATATCACTGGCAAACTCTGGTATTGCAATGTATGGTTTAAGTAAAATGTATAATTATGGGAACGGAAACCTCCTTTCCGTAGAAGCGCCAGGACTATATGGGGATTTTCATTTAAACTGGTCACCACTTTAATTGGAGTACATCAGGATCAATTCTTACATTGGATGGTTGCAGAACACCTATACTGTAAGTAAAGGTGCAATTTTTAATATCATTTTTGTGATTAAATTACTGTGGGTGATAATACATGCTGTTTGGATAACAAAAGTAGCAGCCATGGCATATGCGGAAAACTGTTCCTGATATTTTGCTAACAAATTGTCAGTAAACCCAGTGGAGTGAACACATAGAGGCTAATTTATGAAAGGCAAATATGTTGTTCACTTTGCAAGGGAATCTTTTCTTAACTCAGTGAATGAGGTGAAGCGCTGCTGACCTCCATCATCTAATCATGTGCAAGAAAAAAATAAAATTTTTACAAATTTTCCTTGCACATGAATAGATATTCTGTGCATAGTGAATTTTAACCACATTCACTAATGGAAAGTTCCCTTGCAAAGTTTCTAGCTTTGACTTTTAGTAAATGAACCCCATTGACTTTGCTTACTTTAAATCATAAGAGCTAATGCACCCAGGCTTTTTGGGGGCAAATAGAGGCATATATAGCGTAAAACATGCCTGAATTTGCGCTGCCTGAGAGCCACAGCGGTAGTCTGTTCCTATGAATGGAAAACCATTGCGGCTGTGGCTCCCGGGAACCACAAATTCAGGCATATTTTACAGCATGTACATATAAAATGCTGTACCCAGTTGTCTGCCCATAAACACCAGTGTCAGGGGAAACGTCTGTATTCAGAAACGTATCCCACGTGCGTGCAAATGCTGGCACGGACATTTACGGGCATACACCCAGGTACAACATTTTATGCTTATAGACAGAAAACCACAGCAACTGATACTCTCTACTAATGTAGGAGTATTTTACTCTGTATGCAAAAATGCCTTTATTTGCTCCCAAATATGTCCGTTTGCATGAGCCTTATTGAACCACATGCACATGTGTATAGAATGTCGTTGAATATTGTTATGCCAATAATAGTGCACTGAATAATGATGATAACAAGCCACCCCCAAGATACTACACTAGTCAACAAAACCCATACTTTCAGACACCCCAGCCCAGGGGTACCCATTTCCTGCCCTCCAGCTGTGATAAAACTACAAATCCCATGATGCATCTCTCTCCGGGAGTCATGTCTGTGGTTCTGAGAATCTTGCAATGCCTCATGGGATTTGTAGTTCCACCACAGCTGGAAGGCCGGAGTTTGGCTACCCCTGCCCCAGCCACTCTGGTGAATGCCAAGTAGTCAGTCTGGCAATAATTTAAGCAATATAACAAAGGTGAACAGCAGTGCCAGTATTTCTACATTTTGTTTCTATTGTTCCTAAACATAATCCAGATATCTGCTTGTCAGTTCTCGCTAGGTCATAGTACATGTTTTAAGTACATTGTTGTTGTAGAATAATGCAAAAAATAAGATCACTGAGCTACAACTAACATTTTAACAGCTATCATGTTCCTTTTATAGCAATAAAACTGAACTCCTCGTATAAATATTTTTATATACTTACATTGGTCCAACTTGTCCAAATGTATGCATGTCATATACCTGATGATCCCATAGGGACCCTGTAAAGCACTGTAGTAGATGTTCTCTGATTGGATGAAAAGATGAGGGGTCATCATGGTCTTGTCCAATCAGAGAACATCTTGTATTCATTGAAATACTGGACGTTCTGTAAGTGGCTGCTGTACTGAATGAGTGACCCCCTGTGTTTTCAGAGCAGAGGGGAAGTTGCTCAGCTCAGTGGCATACAGGACCTAGAAGATTACTGTAAAGCGATGCAGTAGTTGTTCTCTGAATGGATGATCAGATGAGGGGACGTCATGATCTCCCCCTCGTCCAATCAGAAAACATCTTGTATTCATTGAAATACTGGACGTTCTCTGAGTGGCTTCTGTGCTGAACGAGTGACCCCCTGTGTTCTCAGAGCAGAGGGGAAGTCGCTCAGCTCAGCAGCATACAAGAACCAGAAGATCACTGTAAAGCAATGCAGTAACCCCAGCTCCTACAGTGCTTTACAGGATCCATGTGGGCCGACCAGGTATGTTATATGCATGCATACTTATATTGGGCCAAGCTTGACCAATGTAAGTATGCTTAAACATTGGTACCTGGATATTAGCTTTAAGCTAATTAGGTTTACAAAATGTATCTGAGAAGGTAAAGCTTCCAATCAAGGCTTCCACCTTTCTGTGAAAACAAATGTCTTTTCATGGTGCCCTCATGCCTTTATTTTCCATCCATAAACACATGGATTGAAATCATGGCTTTTCCGTGTATCCCTATACCTTTATTTTCCATCCATACGCACATGGATTGAAATCTTTGCTTTTCCGTGTATCCCTGTCCATTTCTGAGAACGCTATAACTCTGCTGGTCAAAACTAGTTTCCTAATGTAAGCTGTGCTGTGAATCAACACAGTGTAGTGGAAGGAGTTAGTGCAAACACACTGTTATTTATGGTGTGATTTTCATGACTGAATACTAGCTGCGACCTCATTTCAAAGAAGTACGTAAAATCTACTGATTTTAATAGCTCATCATTTTAAAAGCCTGCTTTTCTGTTACAATGGAATGATTCTTTCTATATAATAAGAATGTCAAATACTTTCTGTTTTACCCTATCGTTTATAGTTTGCTCTTTTTTGTAACCTTGTTTTATAAAATTATTTTTTATAGTAACACAAATAACATATTAATACTAAGAATCATGTATAGCTCCGGAACAGAGAAAGAGCGAGAAAGAGAGAGAGAGAGAGAGAGAGAGAGAGAGAGTGACAGAGCGCGCGCACGCGCACAAGAGAGAGAGAAGACAAGGTGGAAAGGGAGAGAAGAGAAAGAAGAGAGAGAGAGAAGAGAAAGAAGAGAAAGGGCAGAGAGAGGGGAGAGAGAGAGGAGAGAGAGAGAAGGGAAGAGAGGGAGAGAAGGTAGAGAAGGAGAGAAAGGGGAGAGAAAGAGAAAGAGGAGAGAAAGGGGAAGAGAGAGAGAGAGAGAGAGAGAGAGAGAGAGAGAGAATAAGCAATGATCTAGTGTAATATATCCTGGATTTTATTGTTCGGAATAGGAAACAGGAAAATTATGTAGATGCCAGGTTTGAATTCATGAAAACATTTTTTTTGAAAAAGTGAAAAGGGTTAGGCCAGGGGTAAGCAACCTTGGCACTCCACCTGTTGTGGAACTACAAGTCCCATAAGCCATCATAGCACTCAAGAGACATGAAGGGATTTGTAGATTCACCACAGCTGGAGTACCCCAGTTGCTTACCCCTGGGTTAGAAGCGCCATCAGATGTTTATCGTTGGCTTTACCCCCTTGGAAAGATTTTCCCTCACTTCCTGTTATGTTGACAGAATGTCAAGAAGATAGGAAGATGGGAACTCTTTCCAGTGAGGACAGAGAAATCAATAAAATACTAATTAAACTAAAGTGAAGAACGGTAAAAACTCTGTCAGGTTTCTGTTGTGGTTGAAGTCATCCTGTCCCAGTGACACCCATTCTCCTTATTTATCACCTTTCCTCTTTCTATTCAAAACTAATAGGGTTATTCACAAAAGGGTGAAGAGTCTGGAGAAGGCAGGAGAAGTGAACAATCTAGGACAATATAGCTGAACTGGAATGTGAGCTGAATTGGATAATTTTTCCAAATCAGTAATGTTGTCCTAGATTGTTCACGTCTCCCGCCTTCTGCAAACTCTTCATCCGTTAGTGAATAGCCCTGTAAAAAACAGAAGTTATGGCTGGATATGTGGATAGAGACGAGTTTTAAAATTGCCAACAGAATCACCATTATTTACTTTAGTATGGTCCACCATTTTGACAACTGTGCTAACACCAATGGATTTCTATTGAGCCACTCTGTGAAGTTCACGATACATGTACAATCTTGCCATTTGGGCAGCATCACTGCTACTAGATGGAGCCGAGGAGCCTTGGAAATACCATGCTGCTCGGCTCCTTCAAGTGGGGGAATGCCGTGTAAACAAAATTCATCCAGCTTTTCTTTGGGTAGAAGAGTTATAGATTGGCCCCTATGTATTATGCGGACCTGTCTAAACCATTAATTCCATTGGTATCCAGTCAGGCAGGCCCTTGCACTACATAGTTATTGCTAGGTCTAAAGTAGATTGCACAGTCAGATTGCAATGTGTGTGGTGAGCTTTAAGCTAGGATACTTGACATTCCATATGATGTCTTTTTTTATCTACATCTACTTTTTTCCTAAAGGAATAAGTTAGACTTTGGCGTGAATTGCTGCGTTTTATATAGCAGGTTTGCAGTTTTTATCCTTGAAAGTTGTGTTTTTTGGAGAGAGCATACTCCTGTTATCTGTTAGGAGAACTAACTCCTTTCTATTATTGGTATGCTACTACTTCAGCTGTATGCAGCACGTATCATGCAATGTGAGGTTTTAAAAATGTGTGCATAAAATTACAGAAAAGAACAAAATCTGGTAAATCTTTCCCATAGGGACACAGAGAATAACAAAATCTTGACTTTTTTGTAAAATGAGCATCGAGCCGGCTTCCTGGCCAATTAGGAAGCTGGCTTCCCAGCCAATCAGCATCGATCCGGCCACACAGCATGGAGACGGCATCCCGGCCAATCAGGAAGCTAGGCAGGGAGTCATTACCCAGCTTCCTGATTGGCCAGGAAGCTGGCCCCATGTTCCCTCTGACCCGAATGTATGGCATTTGGGCGAGTACGATAATAATAAAAGCATATACCTGCTTCATGTTCACTAAGTGTACATTGCTGGCATATGTTTTTTTTAAATACCTCTGCAAAGGTGGAAATGGGCTTTAAAGTCTGACAGAGACTGTTGTTGTTTTCCACTCTATCCTCTAAGTCAGCCTTTCTTAACCTTCTGGTCTCCCCTTTGGGGTGCCTCAAAATGTTGCAGTAGTGGGATGTGAGATGAGGAGGGGGGGTTAAGATTGATGTGAAGGGGGCTCCTGATGTAAAAGGGGAACTCTTATGTGAAGGGGGGGACTCTGATATGAAAGTGGGGCTTCTGATGTGAAAGGGGGGCTCCTGGTGTGAAGGAGAGCTACTGATGTGAAGGGTGAGTCGGATGCGAAGGGGGACTCTTGATTAGAAGGGGGCACTTTGATGTGAAGAGGGAAACCCACTTTTTTGTTCGTGCTTGCATGGGGTCCCCCTTAAAATCGATGACATTTTAGGCTGGGGTGCCTCGGGATTTTGCATACTTTTAAGGGGCCAAAAAAAGTTGAGACGTTCTGCTCTAATAAATAGAAATTTAGTTTGAGATCACCTATGAAGAGAACCTGTCAGAGAAGAGATATCAGCACTGCCATTGCTATGATCTTGGCAGGTCATCCTTAAGCTTGCTTTACTAAAGAGTCGTTGACCTGGAAGAAGTATGTATGTTAGATGTTGCAATAGCCTATTAGTTAATAGACATGTAACCCCCCCTAAAAATCTGTTTTGTTTCATTTTGGATCGATTCATATTTCTATTTCTGTTCTGTTTTGGATCCGATAATTCGATTCGGTTCCCTAATCAGATTTCGTATCCGTCCGAATTTTCATTTTGGAATGATCCACAATGGGAAGTCACATGACCGTGTCTGTAATGCAACCCCCAACAGCTAAAAAAAACCTGATTGTCCAGAGAACAGTAACATGTCCGATTTAGTTTTGTTAAAAGAGCATTCTGATCTGTTTGCAAGCGTTCAAATTCAGAAATTAGGATGTACCGAATGCCCGAATTTAACAAAATTCATACAAATATCCAGTTGGAATTAAATTTACATGTCTATCAGTTACATGCTCGTTCCAGGTAATTGAACTAATACATAGTTAAGCAAAGATAAGGATTACAGTCCCAGACACTGCATCTTCAAAAACAAATCGGTACTGGCAACACCCATATTTCTACAATTACATGTCGCTTTTAAGATATAACTGTACAGTAAAGTGTTACAGTTAACAATCATTTTACACTTTTGTGAAGTATGTGAAAGGTTTACAGTTTTGGAGTGCACACATTCCACATTAGGAATTTACTGTGGCTATAATCACTTGTAGAAAATTGAAAATAGGAGACTTGTGTTCTCTGCCCTGATATTAAATTCCTCTGCACTCTTTTATAGGTATAGATTCTAAATATCCTAAGTTATAAACTGGCTACTTATACAGAAAGCTCTTGATATAATCATGAAGCAGAGATGAAGAAATATACATTTAGGAACAAGGCATACCATTATCTCTTTGCACTACTGACACATATGTTCTGGTTTAGCATTGTAAATTGTATTTATATAGTACTTTGCCACTAGGATTATGTGTTAAACACTTGTAAAAAGCTTTTAATAATGACTATGTCCTAGGTAAATGTAATAAACATTATGTTAAATGCTAAAATCTATTGCACAACAGATAAAAGGCCTCCTAGTTCCAAATGGCACCCTGCAGTATACAACAAAGCAGGCTGATCATCATCTTTGTGATATAGCAATGTCTGGAAACATCCACAAGATGGCAGTATTAGGCAGAGCTGCACAATTTACCAACCTGCAAAACAGCAGAGCCACTGAAGAGAGCTTAGGGAATTAACTAGTAACTGCATCTGACTTTAAAGATCTATACAATATATCATAGAATGCCGTAAAAAAAGGGTACAAAAATGTGTATATTCATAGAACAGATAAGATTACAAAGAAAATAACAAAAGTTTTCTGACTTTTTTTAAGGGAGGCTACATTGCTTTCTGGTCAATTTTATTGTATTTATTTGTGAACATTTCCAGGTTTATTATTTAAACATGTATATATTTTTTTCATTATTCATTTTTTATATAAACATTAGAGCGCTTCCAGAATAGATTGGTTGGGGTTGATTTACTAAAGGAGTAGAGAATTTTCACTTAGCTTAGTGAATGTGAGTAGTGCTCATTTTGGTTATCCATGTATCTGCTAGCAAATGTTCTGTTTTTTTTACATTTTTTAAATTTATTTTGTACATGATTGGGTTTTCAAAGTGAATGCAGCCTTATCATATTTACTAAGTGATCATTTATGATTCAAGAAAGCATGTATGACACTTTTCTGGTGGTATGGTCCTTTTAAAACAACATGTGCCTTATTCATGAAACAGTTTCAGTAGCAGTTCTGATATGTACAACAGATTCAGATAGTTCTTATTACCGCCATTTTAAAGGAGAATTATGGGAAGAGTGAAGAACATTCATCCCCATAATTAGAGCAGGCATGTGACACTGCCGCTGTCGCAGGTCGGCTTTATTGATCAGGAACTGAGCTATCACAAAATGCTGATCTCTGAGTTCCTGATCTCCTTCCTGCAGAGAGCGATGACTGCCAGTCAGTGCTCCCCGCAGGGATTCCGCTCTCCGTTCCTCCAGCGCTGACTGGAGAGACGGACTAGGCGGGCACAGGTGGCACTGCCTCTTGAGAGGCAGAGCCAGCTGTGAATCAGGTAGCGGTGTGGATCCCGACAATATTGTCAGGATCCATCCTGGTTGCAGCCCATCTCTACGCTGTCAGCATATAGCGGGCAGTAGCTTTGGGTCACAGGAGGACATTAGTATATGTCCTCCTGTGACCCTAAAGAGAACTATGGCAAAAAAAAGGTTGGGCCATAGTTCTCTTTTGAGAACCTGACGATAGGGCGCGACACATTGAAAAATAATTATTGCCAATTTACAGATTAGGAGACTGGCGGTAATTAAGACCAACTCTGATCTGGTGAACCACCACAGTCCTGGCCACTGGTGTCCAAGTAACCAATGACTCTTTTCTGGCCTCACGTGGTTTAATATAAATAAAAGGGACGGGGATGCTGGCTGACAGCATTATCCAAATATGGCCATTGTTTGCTTAGCTGCTGCCAGCTGCATAGCCTCCTAACAGCCTCCTAACAACCAATGCTACTGACAGTAGGCAGAGCCTGATGGGAAACTCTGAGAGACTAGTTCCCTGTCAGTTTCTCCTCTCTTGTGATTGACAGCAGACAGTAGGCATTTTCCATAGCCAATACTCCAGACAGCCTGCCATTGGCTATGGAATACACCCACTGCCTACTGTCAATCAGTAGCAGAGCAGACCTTATGGGGAACTAGTCACTAGGTGTACGCTGTCCTTGCACTTTTTTTTCATTCAAATGGTGCAGTAAAAGACAACAAAAAGCCATCATAATAACAACAAAAAAGCAGGAAAATGCCAAAGAGCAAGCAATCAGACTTAAACTTCCTAGAGTTTCCTAACTGACTCTAATGGCTGACACTATGGCTGCTGTTTGTATCTTCCCCCCTGTTGTAGTGAGGCGGCTGGCTTATCCATAAGCCAAAACCCTTATTGGCCCTTCTAAGCCTGTTGGCCATAGTTTAAAGGCCAGGCAGTGCATAATGGTTTAAAGAAATTCTCCTGGGCGAATCTGCAAATAAATTTGCTTCGACAACATATTTCGAACCTGCAGGATTTGCCTTAAAGTAGCGTTGAACACGAACCATATCCCTAATCGGAACGGGAAAAATTATTTTGTGGGTGATTACAGTGCTTGACAGTGTCTGATCAGTCTTGCCCTGGCTTAACTTTGCCACATATCTTCTTTATATGTTCCAGTATTCCTTTATGACAAGTCATAGATATGCAATTAGAATTCAGTGGTATGTAATAAACTTCCTAGTTGTAAAATTGAACCTGTCATGTAGTAGTAAAACTCAATCAGCAGTACTGCTGCCCGTGTAAAAGCTGAATTGATTTGTTATGTACATTTCATATTGCGCACACATTTCATGAGAAACAAGAAGCTTATCCCCTTAACAAGTACTGAAAATGCTGTAAATTGAGTATTGTTGTGAAAAGAAATGAAAGTGATGTCAAGAATTCATTAACACTTAGAAGTCTGTAGTGCATGCTGGGACGTCTGCAGAGATAGTAAGCATTCTCTTACCAGTATAAAGACTACTCATCTCTGTAATGTGCAGTAATATTAAACAAGATCTAAACTCAGTCTCTAAAATCTCATAGGATTTTTAACATGTTAAAATTATTTCAATAATTATTTTCAATATTTTTTAAATCTGCTGCTCTCAATTAGTATAGCATAGTATAGTAATATAGTACCTGGTATTTCTACCATGAAGGTCCTTGTTCTGGCATTTCCAGTTACAGGGTGACATAGCTCGGTTTCTGTCTCCCAACTGCTGTCCTGTTTGCCACAAAGTCTTCCATTGGAAACTATAAGTGACCATATTACGAACAAACTGTTTAATTCCAAAACCATATTGAGAACCCGGGGACACAACAATAGGCTAGAAGAGAGGGGGCTCAATCTTAGAATTTGTAAGGGGTATTTAACTGTGAGAGTGGTGAAAGTTTGTAACTCACTACCACAGGCGGTGGTATCTGCAGATAACATTGATAAATTGAAGAAACTTCTGGATGAGTTTCTTCTTTTGCAGAAAGATATGGGAAGTGTTGGAGCCAGATAAATACACTCACTCACTCACTCACTCACTCACATACATAGGTTGAACTGGATGGACCTTGGTCTTTATTCATCCTTACATACTGTGTCATATTGTTACATATTGTTCCTCATTATGTAGGCATGTTCCGCCATTATCACTATCAGATAGCCCCTACTTAGTATTGGCATATAGCCAGTGCTGGAGCACATGCATGTCTATAGAAAGTGGCTGCAAAGAGGCTGGACGAGATCATCAGCACTGAGATGGAAAACAAAATGAAAAGATGAAAAATGTATTATCTAGAATAGAAAAAAAAACCATGGTAATTGTTTATGATACACCATGCTTTACCAAACTAAAGATCATCAGTCAGAGTTTGAATCTACCAAAATGTAGACTTAGAGGATGGATAGATAAGGTTGGCCATAGACACCCAAGGATGGCCAACCACTAACTTATTTCTGTCCATACACGAGCATGTACACACTCTCTCAGCATACACATGCCCATTAATGCCCACAAAATGGGAAAAATTCGCCAAACACTTCCAGTGCTGGATTAATTTGGGGCAAACAAACATGACCTATTGGTGCTGGTCTGATATAGATATATGTGCCAAGTTACCAGTGCCCTTATACATGTAAATCATATTATGATCCAGCCTCAAACTGATTGGCAGTCAATCATCTCTAGCATATGGGTACTTTAAAAGCAAGCATATCAATAGAAGAAATTTTAGGACTGTAACAGTTACGTCTAATATTTGTATCATGCAAATACAAGATTTTTATTATTTCATTCCATGCAATATTTTTACTATTTACATATTCCATTGTATGGAATCGAAGGAAACTGCTGGGTTTATTTAAACGTTAAAGAAAAAAAGCACCAATAATGTGAAATGTGCAGTAACCCATATTCAGATCTCAGAATACTTACATTTTATATCTAAGGAGCAATTGTTATTGGTTGCTGTAAGTTACTATGCTTAGTACACTGCTCTGTCCTATTGAATAATGCTGTATCATTTATACATAATAATGGTGTTTAACTTAAAGTAAAGAAACCATCTGAACCGTTCTTCTGTTTGACAGTTTTAGCTGACCACTCTCTCTAATGACATAATTCCATATTATTAACCAGTATAACACATTTAAAACAGGGGCATGGGTACTTTGTATGAAGCAGAGACTCAACATGGGGTTAATTGATGTATGCATATGCAAATTAAATTTTCTAGGTGGCACATTCTGCAAACATAAGAATGTTATGCACGATTAATATCAAACAGCATGACAAGGCACAAATATAATCCGCTAAGGTATGCTAGAATTTTAAACAAATCATTACTACTTTCGAATACTGATTTGGCTAGTTTCTGGGATTATGTGTGCTCACTCTCTGCAAATCCCACCTGTTAAAGACATCAGGATTAACAGGAGAAATCATTGGAACATTCCTACATATGTGCCATTTTTGCTCCCCTTGGACAATGTGGCTAATGGTGCATTCTCCTCACAAGAAAGCAAGAGCTTTGATTGATTTCAGCAGTTTGCAACGACTGTCCCCAGTAAAGGTCAATCACTTATGGTGGTTGGAAGTGATATTGAACAATACAGTTTTCCTAACATATTAGATATTCTCTCTGTGATCTATAGATGGCCATTCCATCATTTAGGTGCCACTGTAAACGGTCATCTGAATTGGGAAGATGATTGATGTGGGATGTTTGAGGACGGATAGATATCTTTCCATTCATGGGAAACCCCATTACCACTAATAGTAATCATTAATATTATATCTCGTAAACACCTTATTCTTTTTTTTAATGTGGGTAACATGGTATGTAGGTGGGTGTATGGAGTATGACACGTTAAAGCAGGATATAGCAGCAGGCCGAGATCAGAGAGCATTTAAAAACGGCAAACATTCTTAATTTTCACTCACTCTTGTGCATGTTGTGATGTAAATGTTTCTGGTTTTTATTTACCTGATAGTTATATATTTAGCATTATGGTACGGGAATAGTCCACCTTACAAAGGTACTTCAGCATGATAAAAAGCTGCTTTACCATGAAAATCACTGCAGCTGTTTTTACTCATGTCAGGTTTGGCTGTTATCCTTGCTCTGGCAGGTCTCGTATGGAATGGCTATGCCCAGCAAATAGCTTGTTACCCTCTTCATCCACTTATATGAATAAGGACCACACTCATTGGGTGCAGTATTATTGGATCATGGAAGTACTGCAAAGTCTGTGACTGACTCCAGATTTTCCTACAAACTTGATTAGGAGCCTCAGAGCAGCAGACATCTGTTACCTCTCTTATCTGACTAGGATACCCTTTTGAGGGTTGATTCTGCTTCTTCACTATCTGCTCTGCCATTTCCATGGCTGTGTAAAGGTGGCCATACACCTTAAAATTATTGTACGATTTTCTTCGTCCCGTCGTCGATTTCCACATGACTGCCCGATCATGCAGAGAGCAATGTGGATTTAAATTTTTGTTTGTTAGCAATACTAACTGACCGAATTTCGTTGATGCATGTGCACGGTTCATGGTGCGATTTTGTTCGTAGAAAACACCACTAATCCATTGATTTTCGTACAATTCGAAAAAAGTTTTCTAGCCTGCCCGATAGACGAAATGCGGCCAGGTGTACAGTAATTCTGACTGTTCACTTCCCATCAACTGGCCAATTTTTGTACGAAAACCCGATTTCGTTCGGAAATCGAATGATAATCGCAAGGTGTATGGGCACATTTATCCTTTTTTTTTCTGGAGCATGATAAACTGAATAAGAAGTAGCATGCTGTGGTAAAAAGAGGACATGATCTTCCTAAAGGGGCCATGGCTCAATAGGCATGATAAAACCACTATAATTAATATTGTTGCAATGTGTTTATGAATTAAGCCTGTAAACAGTGCCCGAAGGCTTCATTCACACAGAAGCTGTTGTCAGGAACCAATGTAAGGCTGCTATGTTTTTATGCAAAACAATAGTGGTCTTATGATCTCTCTCCTATTACTAATATTGGCAACAAGTCAAGGTTTTACCAGCTAAGCCAAAAAATACAGGCCAGGTGGCAGCCCTAGATCCTGGAACTTTACCTTGCACAGTGAGATTAGCAGGATTGGTGGAGTTTGTGTCCAATTTGCTATGCAGAGTACCCAAATGAGACAAAACAACCAGTGTCAGTGCTGGTATAAGCGGAGGAACTAAGCCTCCAGTCTAGCTCTCAAGCATGCTGCGATGATGGGGGAAGTTTAGAAGGTGCTGCAGTACTTGTACATGCATAAACCTTTAATTTTAAAATATATTTAACACAATTTTATCTAGTCATTGAAATAAGAAAGCACAATTGGGCTTTAACACACATACATGTAATAGAGACCACAGTCTTGTATCAGTCATGACTATGCTACTACCAGATAGTAAATAGAGGGCAGTAGTTAGGAGTATTTAATGTACTGCTCCGTGCATTGGTGTCAACTGGAATCAGTGTTAGTGAGAGCAGTATGCCCTTTCTTTGATGTCATTGGGAGTGGAGCATGTCCCTTTCACTGTTGTCAGTGGTTCCCACTGACATCAATGTTGGAAGCATTCATTACTCCTACTGACACCAAAGTAAGGGTTATACTACTCCCACTAACATTAAAGGAGAACTATGAGGCGAGTGCTTTTCACTCACCTCATTGTTCTAGCCGACCTGTGACAATGAGACTGTCACAGGTCAGCTTAGTAGAACGGGAGGTGAGCGAACACATACCGGCCTTCGCTCACTTCTTGATCCTGTCACGGCTCTCTGCCGTGACAGGGGAGGGGCTGGATTCCCCCCTGCCCGCTCCCATCCGCCAGCGCTGACTGGCGGAAGGGACGGGGGAGGGGGCGGGTACAGCTGGCTCTGCCTCTAGATAGGCAGAGCCAGCTGTCAGTCACGCAGCTGGGCGGATCCAGACATAATTGTCGGGATCTGCTTCAGCCGCAGCGTCTTAGTATACCGCGAGCAACAGGTCGCGGTATACTGCGGCGTCTCAGTATACCGCGAGCTACAGCTCGCGGTATACTGAGCTTAGGGTGACGGGAGGATGCTAGTTTGTGCCCTCACGTTACCCTAACGAGAACTATGGGGAAAAGCCTTAACCCCATAGTTATCCTTTAAGGGCCACTAAGTCATGTTTTCCAGATCTTATTGCAGAAATACAAGTGAATTAAGAATGTTTACTTTAAATTGTTACACATTGCATCTAGGCAAGTGCTTGGACTACTGAAAAATGTAGAATGTGTCTGTTAGTAGCCTTTGAGTAGCAGAGCTGGAAAATACTATCCTGGTATATGTTTATTAAGAGAAGAATGTAGTCCACATGTCTCTACAAGTTTCAAAGTTTTTGCTTGCTATTTATAAAATTGATGAGAGAAGTGGTTCATGTTAAGTTATAATGTTTGCTTCTTGCTCATGCTCAGTATGCATGTGCTTGCCTGTAACTCCTCTGCCAATCTGTTTTGCTCCCAACATAGTTGAACAGAACAAGTACCATGGGGAGCAACATTGTGAGAAACCTCATGAAGTCAAGCAGAACAAATCACAATTATATTCTCCTGTATGTTCTAGCAACAGGCAGAGAAAACCAAGAAGGAATAAAGCTGAATTTTAGACAGATAGAAAAAGCACAGTTTAATTCATTAAATACACCTTTACACAAAACTAGAATGTTTACTCATATATGCTATTATACTATCTTCTTATAATCTCATACTCAACAGACTAGGAAAGAGAGGGGGTCAGCCAGTTAAGGGTCTATTTGTTCACACAGTACTGTCAGTCTAACACAAGTAGCATGTTTGCAGGAGTGGAACACACATGGATGTATCGCTTACCTCTATTACAGAAGAATTAGGTTGCTGACCCGAATGTGCTATCTAGGTGTTGTCTGAATTCGTCAGTTACAGGCCTGGCTGGACAGAATTACAAATCACTGGGCAGGTGAAGCTGCTTATATATGTAAGCATATATGTAATGCTGAGCATTTAGCTGCTTTCCTAAAGTATAGATCTAAACACACACATGCACACACACCAGAGGAGCATAGCCACTTTTCTATTGTTGTGAAGAAACTGCCTGACTTTCAAACCTTTCTTTCAATGAAACATAGAGTATGCCATTGTTAACTGTTTAATTCTGCTAAAGTTAGTTGCCTGTCAGGCTGATCCCTTGGCTTTAATACTTTCAGTCACTGACCTAGCACAAGCATGCAGACAAGAACTTCAGACTTTTCTCTGACTTTTCTGATTGGCATACATGTTCCAGGTCAGTGACTCAGAAAGTACTTAACCCGCCGCCTGGCATCCTGATTGGCCAGGCAGCCGGTTCCATGCTGTTTGGCCAGCTCGTTGCTGATTGGCTGGGAAGCTGGCTTCCCAGCCAATCAGCATGGAGTGCTTAGAGTGGTGTCTACTTTACAACACACATAGGGACCATGGCGAACAAAAGTAGTCACCGTCCAGGAGTAAGGACAGTGTCACCACCAATAGAGAGATGATTTGGGGTTCTACAACTGAGTGAAACACAATAAGCTACATTTTTGGTAATAGTTAGGGTACTTGAATACATTTTAAAGATTTAACCTCCTGAGCTTAGTGTCACTTGAACTGGATCACCATGGAGTGCTTAGAGTGGTGTCTACTTTACAACACACATAGGGACCATGGCGAACAAAAGTAGTCACCGTCCAGGAGTAAGGACAGTGTCACCACCAATACAGAGGTGATTTGGAGTGATATATACAGTACATACACTGATCCTCCAGTCCAGTTAGTTGGATAGGGACAAATCCATATCACACTACTGTAAAAAAACAAAACAAAGACCAGGCGCACAGGCAGTTAAAGATAGCCATTGAGTAATAATAGAAAGCAATGCACTAACAAAGTATATCATTTTTTATATACTTTGTAAATGTAATACTTTCAATTATTATTAAATGGCTATCTTTTTTCTGCAGTTAGGTCTGTGGGCCTGGTCTCTTGTTGTTCTTTTACAGTAATATGTGTTGGCATACTTCTTGAATTAACAGTGACAAAGCATGAGCACCACTGAGAGACAGTGCCACTCTATAATAGGAAGTGCCTTAACAAGGTCCTATAATGCAGGGTCACTAGGTATACTTTAAATGAAAGCTGCAGATTTAAAAAAAAAAACTCCCAGCACTACATTTAAATGTTGCAGCACACAAGCAATGTTAGTGGTTGGGTTAAGATCTATTCTAATACGCTGTACACAATAAAGTACATGAACGCCAATTAGTGAATGAAAAGCAAATGGCATCGTGAAACCAATAAACCTAAATCACAGCTTACGTTGTGTAAAAGAGCTTATCATTTACAAGTATCCTGTATGTGTAAATTGTGGTATTTGTATATGATCTGACACTTCCAGCAATATGTTTACACATGCTTTGCAGCTAATGGTGGTTTAATGTACTGTGCTACCAGTTATTTTAGGTTTAATGAGGTTTGTGCTGACAGTACATTATCAGGCTGATTGGAACATCCCTAGCAACAACTGTATAGTGTAGAGATTACTAAGTGAACCATAACAAGCACTCGTGCCACAAAGGTCCTCAGTGTCAATCACAGAGATTACCAAACATGATGATTTATTCAGCAATTAGTAGACATTGTTAAGAGGGGTTTTGATTTGACTGCCCTAGTGATTGTAACAAGAATGGACAGCTATCTCAGATATTTCAGCATGTGACAAATGATCTATATGTATATGGCAGATTAAAGGACCATACTTAAATGCAAGCTTATCCTTGTATGACCCTATATATGTTTAGTAGACTAATCCAATTTACACATATCCAGATCATTTCCAGTTGGGATCAGTAGTCCACTGACAAATAGCTGTACAGGCCCCTGGCTTCTTTAAGTACCGTATTTTTTTTTTTACAATATGAAAGGAATGTTGGAAAAAGCAACACTTGCTACCACATTCTACATCATCAAATGATCCCATCACCTTCTCTCCTAGTGATGTCCTTTGAAGTGAGGGTAAATCCCCCTAACTGGGGCACAGACAGCATACAAACTTAATAGAGGTTCTTTCCATTAAGCAAAATAAGTGTTTCCTCCTAGCTAGCATACCCTTTAAGGATAAGTGTACTTTTCCCCTTTGCCCTTAGCTAACCGATCACAACCGTCCTCTCCACAGAAATATATTTACTGAGATCCCACTGCCATTGTCTTATCCTTATTGCCCCTTTGACCTGAGCTGACTGATCCCACCCTCATACTTCACAGACGTATTCTTAGTGAGGCCAAACTGCCATGGCCTTATCCTTATTGCCCCTTTACCCTGAGCTAACTGATCACAACCTTCCTCTCCACAGAAGTATATTTACCCAGATCTGACTGCCACAGCATTATACATTTAGCCCTGAGCTAACCGTTCCCACCCTCCCTCTCCACAAAATGGTACAACTGAGATACGACTGCCATGGCCTCTGTTGTTTATTTGCATCCCACATTGCAAGTCCTCTCTCCTGACACAATACAGCACTTCTAGATTTCTCCTAACTGGGAGAGGAAGGTAGACAAGCCCCATAGACTTTAAACTTTTATTTCACTTTCAGCACTTATTGAGTCTTGTCAGTAAAGCAGTGCAAGGGCCGAGGTGGGCACCATTGTTGAGCTGTGCTTAGAGAATCAATTGCCCTTAACCCGGCCCTGCACTGTCAAGACCTGTTGAGGTTTTTATCCCTGACTCAGCCGATGTTCAGTCACTGACAAAGGTGTCATTCTCTTTTTTACAAAGAAAAGGGCATGATAACAACATGATCATAGAGATTTTTAAACATGCTAATTGTACACTGTGTGACCATCAGTTACCAATATATATTATGGTATATAATCCTTATGCATGTACTGTGATTTGTTAAATTTGTTTGGCGATGTTTCACGCATGAAATAGGTTAACACAATTAACTTACTAAGTTCTCTTTAAGTGAGTTTGAAAGATGTTCTGTGTTCCCATTGGCAAGAATGTGCACACTGTTTGGTGCTTGAATGCAACCTCAGAATATTGCAGTAGTAAAATTAAGCCAGCTCAATGTTTAAATGCATTAATAGTGAGCTGTAAGTTAAAGCTATGCAAGTGATTCTTTCACTTATTGGATTCTCCTTTCAGGCACATCAGCGGAGGGAGTCTGGGAACTCTAAAACATTATTTTTACTATTCATTATTATACTATTCATTATTTTTACTATTAGCAATGACCATCCTCCTGGCTCTACGCTTTACACATATTACTCTTAAGTTTTCCTTCCCTAGGGCTATGCTATGCAAGGCTGGCGCACTGAGGCTTAATATGATAAATAAATGTGAAAGAGCCTCTGACTGATCTTTGTTTCAACAAAGTAATCTACATAATATTTGAAAGCATAACTTTTCTCTCCTCAAACTATCATGAGGCTGAATTTGTAAATGTCAATTAGGTTAGTCCAAGTGAGAACCAATGGAGCATGGACACATCGCATGCTGAGCGGTGGCAGAGCAGCTCATTATGTTGCCTTGCTGATTTTCTATGTGGAAGTACGAATAGCCATCATGCACACAGAGGGCAGCAAAGGCTCAGTTTAATGACCATGATTTTGCAAAATGAGTCTGTCTGGTCGCATAAACGTATTTTTCTCTAGCATTCCGTTCTCTGCAGAAATAATGTGCATGCCATTTCCAGCTGCAGTGTGTTCTGTCTCCCAGTTTCCATAGCAATGATCATTTATGTATGAAAGGAATTCATTATTTCCCATAGCAGTTAACGTACAGCAGGCAGTTGCGAGAGACTTTAGCTCCTCATCATAGGTTACATTATGGAGGCCAAGCTACATATCTCACAGTGGTGAAACATTTCACAGGATCATAGTAGTCAGTCATAGAGAGACCCTTGTGTACTCACATTTCTGTAGCTCATTCCATCTGCACACAGGGTAAATACAGCCCTATGCGCTCTAAGAGGTTTGCCTGTTTTAGACTTTTGATTTTTACTAATAATAGGCATGGTTTAAATGCTAGGCTGATTGTATTCTGACACAGCTAAGACATTTTTCTTATATTATTTATACACACTTAGAAATAAGAAATAAGTTGTGGCATAGGGAAGGCTTACATGAGATCTTGTCACTCAGAGAATTGCTGTTGTTATGGAGTTCAGGACAATGGAGGCAATGCATGATATCATTGTGGTAGCATTGATTATAAACTGGTCATATACTGCATATAAGGAGGCAACATTTCAGCCTATGTGTTGAAAAATATTGTTAAAGCTGAACTCCGACCACAAAGGTTTTAATTTAAATATATTTTTTAATAGCCACAAATGGCCATACATTCACTTTGTGTGTACTATATTTCTTTGCAAACCCAGGTATCACATTGTAAAGGTAGCAGGTGCATCATCACTGTGCTGCACATAGACTGTAAAAAGAGATGAACTGTGAGAGGGGACCGGCAGAACCCACCTATTACAGGCTGCATGCAGAAAACTACAGAAGGGGGCAGATATAAGACCAGAGTCTCTGCACAAGGAGAGAGAGCAACAGTGACTGGTCTTTATTACAATAAAATGCCTGCATAAAGGCAAAGTGATGGTATAATTTCATGCTGGACTATTGCATATGTCTAGAAATAATAGACAAAGTACACCAAGGTTCAAGTAATAATGCACATGCCTGTTGACGATATTTTCTTATCCCAGAGTTCAGATTTAACTACAGGTGAAACTCGAATAATTAGAATATCGTACAAAGTTCATTTATTTCACTAATGCAACTTAAAAGGTGAAACTAATATATGAGATAGACTCATTACATGCAAAGCAAGATAGTTCAAGCTGTAATTTGTCATAATTGTGATGATTATGGCTTACAGCTCATGAAAACCCCAAGAACCCCAAATCCACAACCTCAAAAAAGTAGATTATTACATGCAATCAATAAAACAAGGATTGTACATAGAACAATATCGGACCTCTGAAAAGTACAAGCATGCATATGTACTCAGTACTTGGTTTGGGCCCCTTTTGCAGCACTTACTGCAATTACTTTTGCACGATATTCTAATTATTTGAGTTTCACCTGTATATTCCAAATGGTTGCTGCACATCATATAAACATATTGCAGCTCATTTTTAGGAGTGGGTTAAAGATTTGCTAGCAAAATTCACTTATTTATTGGGGGGACAAGTGATCTGCAATGTGCAGCCAGTTAGAAATCATTGTTCTATGTTTTGGTTGTTCTTCTCTAATAAAACCTGTTTGGCACTATGGGTTCATGAGGTATATGAAAATAGATTATGTTATGGCTTTACTGATGCCCTGGCAAACATCAAACCAGAACCAGCAACACAGCCAACAGTGTGAATTAATATGTGGAAAACATTCCTCCAGTTCAGTGCTGCTGTCAATTGAATTCTTGATATTCGTAGGGTCAGTGGTATCCTTAGCCTGTGGTGGGGGGTGGAGGTGGGTGCTTGTGGTGCACACAGTTTTTGTGTGCATGTTGGTGGGGGTGCTAGTGGAGAATGAGGCCACTAAGAACCTGCATCCCGACCAGCTCTTGGTGATATCACTGGTTGCCAGGAGCTGGACAGGACATCGGCAAGAGTGTCCTAGGTTGCTAGGAGCTGGGCTGGAAGATGTGTATGGCCCTTACATAACCTAGGATGTTTTGGCCTGAAAGGGGGTGGCAGGCACACGCAAACATTGTGCAGGAGAGCGGCCATGCCACTCTGAATGCCGCCTCCCCACGTTACCTGGCTCAGGCTGCCTCCTTATAGGGATGGCCCTGCATAGAATATATAACTCTTTTTGAAATCTTTGAAGGGCCTACTTAAAAGCAGATGGCAATGGGTGCCTACTTGTTTTTTTATTAACCAGAAAACCCTCCTTTGGGCTTAAATGATGTTGTCTAAACACAGTAGGCATTTGTATTCCTACTTGAATGTCCATGTGCTTTGCAAATTACTCCCAGATCTATACAGTAATCCTTCCAAAAATAACCCTTCAGTTGCTGCAAGCAATTCGTCTAATACAGACCAGTCACTGCTGCTTTCTCTCCATGTGCAGGGTAACTGGTCTTGTATCCGCTTCTAGTTTTCTGCAGACAGCCTGTGGCGGGCAGAGCCTGCTGGGCCTCTCCCATATTCTATGTGCAGTATAGTGATGCTGTCATTGCTTCTGATATCTGGTGATATCTGGGGTTGCAAAGGCATTTGGTGCGTAGAGAATAGACATTATATTTGTGGCTGTTGACGAATATATTTGAATTACATTTTTTTGTTCCTGAAGTTCAAATCTGTTACAGGAGCCTGACTTTTACTCACTTTTTGGCTAAGCTCTTGGCAATAATTTGTGATTATTGCCAACAAATTAGAAAGGTTTGGATAGTCCAAAATGTTACAGTTGTCACAAGTGATGAAGCTAAATCTTCCAATGGGGGCACTTATTCCTGTAACAACAGTCTTGGGAGGGTTTCTAAAGTATAACCATGAAGTCAGGCAAAGTCAGACCTCGGTAACAAAGTAAATCTAGTTGATATTTTCTTAGTCCCGAATAGTTATTACCATAGCCTGAAATGAAGACAAACAACCTTTGGTCTCACATTTGAATATTCAACTGTATATTTAATGTGTATGTATAGCCAAAATGTTTCTTTTGTTTTGGATGGAGTGAGTAAGGATCTCAACTCCTGTCATTTTCTTTGCTGTCTTTGGCCTTGCTGGGGAGATTCGCTATCTATATTTGTATTTGTGATTATTGCCAACAAATTAGAAAGGTTTGGGTAGTCCAAAATGTTACAGTTGTCACAAGTGATGAAGCTAAATCTTCCAATGGGGGCACTTATTCCTGTAACAACAGTCTTAGAGGAGAATTTCTCTTACTTTGGATACATTTTTCCTTACTTTCTGTTGTACCTCTGGGCAGGAAGTGAAAGGAAATCTCCCCAACAGGGCTTACACAGCAAAAAATAAACCTACTCTATCCAAAAATAACATAAAATGTTTTGGCTATGCATACACTTTAAATGACTATATCTTGTCTTTAGGAGGTTGTAATATTCAGGCCCACAAATGCTAAAGGCATACCAATTACTTGTTATGGCTCAGAGGTTCACAACAAATAAGATGGCCTGTGGACTAAACAAGAGAGATTGATCGACTCCACCATCCACGCTAAACAGCACAGATGGAGGAATCTTCCCTGGCGGCCAGCTCTCATGTCTGTCTGAATACTAACACAGTGCCTGCAGCTGATTGGATACAGTCACTTTCTGGCTGACAATTTTCCACACTGCTCCTTTGCCTGGCAAGATTACCAGTCAATTTTTGTAGCTGGTTGACAACAGGGCCACCCATGGCTCAAATTTCTGCCGATGCAGCAGGAATCAGCCAACATTTGCGTTGTCTATGGCCAGCTTTAGTTGTCACATCATATTTCACTTACTCATACCTTGAGATGTTTGGGTGGTCCATTTGCAAATAGAAGTGTCTGGACATTTTGTTTGCCATTATATAATTTTCTCATAAGTAATTTGTACATATTTCATGCTTACAGTATTCATCAAACCAATGAGGCTGAAACTGGAAAACAGTATATGAGCACAAAGGTAGAGGTGTTGGCAGTGGCAGCCAATTAGACCTCAACTTTCATTTTATAAAACGTAAGAAAGAATTCTTATTGTTATAATGGACAATAATTTTGTGCCTATTTTCTTTTCTCCGGTTTTGCACAGCAGTTCTTTTGACTGAATGTTCTAAGTCTAGTCTAGATGTCCTAGTAAATGTTGCTAAATCCTCAGGCTTAGCATCGCTTAAGGAGTGTCCCTTGTTTCCTTTTTTCATGCAAATCAATTGAGCTCTGGAACTGAATTGTGCTATTTAAGCCTATTAGAGGATAAACTGCTTATCATTTCCCATTTTGAAGACTTAAGTCAATTCGGAGAAACTCTGGTTTGACTCCATGTGGCATTGTATGATGTTATTGTAAAGCTGCTTTTTTGCCCCATGTATGATTTGTAAAGTCAATTCAGGTGTCAAAAATGGATTTTTACAGAACTGGCTTTATTCTTGTTTGCAAAATCAGTTAAACCCTGTGCTTAGAAATATAAGGATGTGGCCTTTGCTGACCTCTGAATCTGCCTGTCCCCGGGCTCTTGACATCTGGCTTCAATACTGTGAGTCAGTAGCCCAAAACAACTATGCAGATAAGAACTTTACATTTTCCTTTAAATGTCCTGATTTGCATACCTGTTCCCAGTTAATGCCTCAGTATTGAAGGTCAGCATACCAGTCAGACAGCCAGAATTTTCAGAAGGCGGTCAACAATGGCAGTCCCCATATTTCTCTCATGAAAGGTTAACTTTAAAGGTTAGGCAGACCTATGTAAATAGGTTTATCCAGTGTTTCTAAACCCAGCAACCTTATATTCTAGGGATGTTCAGATACCAGTTCAGATACCAGTGCCGATACTTGGCATTTCCACGAGATTTACCAGGGCTGCAGCGGTTGCAGCTGGGACCTGGCTCTGGTGCTCCACCACTGTCCAGAAATCATTAGTCTGTATTGTTTTAGAAAAACACATGACAATAAACTAAAATGTATCAGGAATTGTATCTGTGAGTATTTGGACAAGTATCAGTACTTATACTTGCAAAAATGGTATTGGTGCATCCCTTATATATATTTATAAAATAAAATTCATACATTAAAACAGGGATAAACAAATCTCAGGAGCTCAGTATGCTTCTTAAAAAATGACAGCTGCCTCCTAACTTTTTAAATTTTTCTCTAGTCCAGTCTTCTCTAGTCCAGTCTTCTCTAGTCCAGTCTCGGAACTGGAAAAATATCTGTACTTGTACTTGTACCGAGTACTGTACTTGGTACCTGAACATCCCTATTATATTCCCTTTCTAAGACCACATATTTGACCTCTCTGTCAATAGACAGCAGAAAACTGCTATTGGATTCTTTTTCAGCTAAGTTTTTAATCTAGTCTATTGCTAAATACAATACGATACAAAGTATATTCGGTATGCAGCTTGTAAACTAATGTACTACTTAGTTTTTAATACTTCATTTGTGTACAGTTATTTTGTTAGCTTATTAATCGTTAGCTTTTGCTAAATGTAATCACAGTGATACATTGTTTGCACATCTGCAATCTGTTATATATATTTTTAGATAGGAAATTCCTGTGCTCCTTGGTGCCACCTAGTGGTGGTAATGCCAGGCAAACACCATACAAACACTGAGTGTAAGCTTTATACATCAGCCCCTTGAATTCTACTACACTGTATTATAAAGCAGAAGTAAAGGCAAATAAAGTAAATAAAGCTTTTAGCCATAATATGCTAGCATGCACAGAAGGCTTAACCTGCCAAACCCATCATCTCCAGCAAATCACCCCTCCTCCAGTGCTTCCATCCTCAGCTCGGTCCTCTTCCAGGCACAAATTCTTCACCGCTTGATTGGCCAGGCCCTGATGACGTAACTCCCTCGTATGCGCATGAGAGTTACTTCATCCTAGCAGCATCGGGTCTAACAGATTTTCCCTGCACGTAAAGAGTGTGGATGGACAAATCTCCCACTGCAGCTATTGTATTCTCACAGCTAGCACCCAGGGCTGTCAGAATACCTGAACAGTGACTGTGGCTGAATTGAATGCTGTCACTGTTCGGCCAAACATTTTCAACCGTTTTCCTTTGATAAATGTCGATTGAATAATTGACATTTGTTGAGCGAGCAGGGCCATCCACTGTAAGAATTCTAACAGTGTATGGCCAGCCTTAGTCATTTTTAGCCAACCACAAAACCTCCATATTGCACATACAAGACCTTGCTGTATGACTGTACATTCAGTACATATTAAATAGACTACTTCCCTAAAATTCTGGATAAAACAATAAAAAATTATTGATAGAAGACACACATCAGGCAGTACAAAAATATCATCAAACTCTTCCACAATCAATGTATCAATTTGCCAGTACATAAGTGTACATGTTGCTCAGATTGTTGACTTTGTATCATAAGAACATGTTAGTCTGCTCTGACTCATGACATGGCCTATGTACAGTAGCTGAGAAGCTCAGACATCTGATGTGCATCCTTCCATCACTTCTTGTTTTGTGCAGAAAATATAAACTAACAAGTCAGTCTGACACAATTTATTTTCTGAAACAGTTTGACCTCCAGTGGATGTTAATTCATTGTGATCCTCTGCGGCCCGAGAGGGAGTCTTGCACTGAGCTGGAAGCCAGAAGACAGGTAAGTGAATGGAAAGTGGGTGCGGGAGCATCAACATGGGAATTTATTCTGCTGCTTCTTAATAGAACACGCAATGCATTTACTGATTAAACAAGTTTAGAGGCCCTTAACCTTTTTCAATTCTGAGCTGCATTCAAATGAAAGTATATGCCTAGGAAAAAAAAAATCTCTGTACTACATGCACATTTCTCTATGTTTAGACTCCAGTACAGAAAAATACCTGTTGATCCTGAGAGATCTTAAAGCAGAACTCCGGGCAAATCAAATAATAACCTTTGAAGTGGGATTTAAATGCTCATTTTGTTTAGGGAGCTAAAATAACAAAGTTATACTCCCCCAAACCACAATCCCAGCTGGCTCTTTGCTCCAGCAGTCTAAGGTCACATGAGTCATCACGTCCTATACATGCTGAAGGACATTTCATCACTGGAGCGGAGGAGGCGATAAGGGCCATACACATCTCCCCTCCCAGCTCTTAGCAACCTGAGACGCTCTGGCCAGCATCTCACTCAGCTCCTGGCAACCAGTGACGTCGCTGGTTGCCAGGAGCTGGTGAGATGCTCTGTCTGACAGCTCTTGGCAACCAGTGATGTCAATGATGTCAGCTGGATGGGATGCCAGATGGGATACCAGAGCTGGGCAGTGCACCTCCAGGACGTTGGCAAGAAAACCGTTAGCGTGTACAAACAGCAACCCACGAAAGCCTCCCGGCCCCCTCTGAGCAAGATCACCAGCACCCCCCGCCTCAGGCAGCGATTATGCTAGGGACACCCCTGTTTGCACACATAAATTAATTCTAGTGGCTAGAATAACTCAATATTCTAGCTAATGGAATGCTGCTAAACATTGTACAAGCATTGAAGGCTAAGTTTACTGACCATGTTTCATGTTACAACCTTATTCAAGGTGCAACATTAAACACTTACCTGAAACACAGGGTTTTTTCTCCCTCACTCCAGGCATGTGCTCATTTTTTAATTCAGCATCACTATGCATGCCTCCGCCCACACAGCCCCATCACCCTTTCACAGTTCCTTTGACAGGATCCATGAATAGAGAAACAAGTCCCATCAGCCACCATGGTAGTTTTCAATGATATACAAGTGAGGTGAACGCACTTGTAATCCATTCATTCTTCCTCCCTTCTATGGTAGTGAATGTCCGTAGCAAGGTATTATTTTGTTCTAAAAGATGGAATTTCCCTTTAAGGTGTGTACTTTACACACCATTACACTCATATGCCATGCTGGATCTTTCTGCCCGCTTCTGGCACCAAGATCCAGCATAGATATGAGTATGTAATTATGTCCATGTGCATGAGCACTAAGAAGTGCTATTAGCCATGCCCGGATTCTCCCACTGCTTACATATGGACATGATGGGAGGTGGAAATGTTCTGTAGTCCAGCAGGGGATAACTCGGGCAGGGCCTACAACGCTGCTTGGGAGTTCAGTGCTGTAGAGGCAGTTTATCTGGTCATTGGTCTATCAATCACTCACACAAAAAGCAAAGGTAGGTAGGTTCTGGGAGTACAAACAGACAAATGTCTCCCTACCCATCAATCTTGGGAAAACATTTGTCTGTCTGTGGCTTGCCAAAGCTGTAGATTGAGCAAGACTGTCCCTCTTCTTCTGCTAGATTCCCTTTCTCTTCAGCAGGAAAGAAGAACAACCTGCTGTGGCCTAAAAAATATTATAATATGTGTACATAGGCAATTTAGGGTTATGGGTGGGATCATTCCACAGAATTATGAAAAGTAAAGGGAGTGCCACAGCTCAATAGTGTCTATCCAGTGCTGAAAAAATACCAGTTTGGGGTGAATCTAGCTTTAAAAGAGCTGTTATTCTGCATATCACAAAACCTGACAATAAGACTGCATTCACACCGACAATGTAAGTGTGTTTAGGGATTCCTGCATCAGGAACTTGCAATTTCCTGTAGCAGGAATCCCAAATATGCCGTATACAAACAGCAGCTGTCCCCCTTTCTAGTTAATGAATGGGTGACAGAGGACACATTTGAAAGCGGCAGAACGCTAACACACCACAAGTAATGTGATACTGATTACATGCGGTTAGGAACCGATTGCTACTCCTGGTCCTGATTGATGCATACAGGGATAGTAATTGATTGCTAACAGTATATAATCATGTCAGAAACTATTACATGTGGTGTGCCAGATTACAAATGTGGCCGCTGTCACCCAATCATTAACTTGAACGGGTAACAGCTGCTGCTTGTAAATGGCAGATTTGGGATTTCTGCTGCAGGAAATCGAAGGTTCCTGATGCAGGACTCTCTAAAAACACCAACATTGTAGGTGTGAATGTAGCCTTACTATAAGCCCCATTTCTCTTGGCTCTAACTATAATTCACCACCACCTACAAAAACAAAAATTGTCATGCATATTACCAATCCACCTATAAACTTGCAACATTTCAGATCCCCAGCACATCTAGATCATGGTGAGGGTAAGAACTTTTTGGCCTCCCCTCGTACTATGTTAACACATATAAATGACATACAATTTAATGAATGACACAAAGACAAATGATGTTTCCTATGGCTTGCTTATTTTTGCTTTTTGATATCAAGCTTTATTATTGATATTATTTGTGTTTACTGTGTGTTATGTATGTACGTATGGTCTCAAATTCTCAATAAACAGAGCCTGACTAAAAGTTAGGATGCCAAGAATTCTAAATTGAATTGATATAAAATGTACACTGTATAAAAAAAACAGTATGTCTGGCAACTTTTTTTTGCAAATATTATTGTTATGCAGTAAGCAGTATTTCAGTGAATAATAAATGTTTACAAATGTTTAAAAATGTATGACTAATGATAGATATTCTGGGTATTTTAATTATGCATAGACTGCATCAGAATGAGCTACACCAAAGACTGATCATAAACCAAAACGTTGTATATCTTCACAATATAACCTACCCAATTTAGGTGAACAGATCTAAAAGTAAAAAAAAATTGGGTTCTAAGCGTGGGAATGTCACTTTGGTCCAATAATAAGGAAGTCAGTCTGGTTATGAAAAGTTCTCAGTGAGGTCAGTAACTCTTTGCTAGCAGTTTGGAGTAAGAGGGGCAGCATTAGATTACAGGTACAGCATCCAGATGAAGGGTTAAAGGTCCACCACCATCCCACCTTCCCATCCCACAGCCAAGGCATCGTCCAATCATCATACCCTCCTCCCAGAATATTAATAAACATAAGGATCTGACGCTTCTCCAGGGCTTACCTTGCTACTAGTGTTGGCTGCTTCATTTGGGGGATTTGCCTTGCGGCTCCTAAAATTGGTCAGGGGGAAAGGACGCTGCGTTTTCTTGCCTAGCCATAGGTTGTACTATGGCTAAGACGGTCAGGAATGGAGGGGCCCTTGTGCTTGTGCTTATATTACAGCTCGTCAGCATCTCCATAGCTCAAGTAAGTGACAAGTAACTTTCCTTCATTTGTCTTTTCCAGATCAGCCAGGCGCTGCTTGAGGTAAGAGTTGGACATGTGGAAGTCACTATATTAAACTCCAGCAGAAGTGTCAGTAGCTGCAGCAATCAGCCGGGGTGTGAAGGGTTAACTGATGCCAGTACAACTTTTCCAGCGCTCCAGTAAACTTGAGACATTTTTAACTTTGCATCCCAATAGAAGTGACATGGTGTCACCGAGCGATCAGGATTTATTAACATCGCAGTTATTTCTTCAGCATAATCTGCCAGTCTTATTAGCTGGGAAAAGGGCTTACAAACCTGCCATGGTGACTGTTTAGAAATGTGTTGGTTTTAAATCTTCATCCTGAGAAATCATTATTAAATGGTTGTTAATATTTAATAAGCATCCCACGTCTGCAGGGATAATTGCAATGCCAATCTTATGTCAATTATAGTCTTCAGCAGGAAGCGATTTGGCTGGCATGGTAGGAGATAGGAAACATATAGACTGTATGCAGGGATTTTACCTCGCCAGGGGATAGAGGGTTAAGAGCAGCACATGTGAGGGGTTCAGGCCAGTTCAGTATACAGGGGGATGGACATGATGTCGCCTCCCTCCTCTGTAGAGGAGGGAGCAGGGGTACTTCCACCTCACAATGCCCTCTTTGTAAAAGACCCCTTGCTGGCTACTGTGGAAATACGAACTAAAAAAAAAAAAGATTAAAACAAGAACACATTCATCTTGCCAGCAGCAACCCTGTATCATAGGAATCTTACTCTAGTATATGAAGTGTACAGCAGTAACCACATGGACAAAGTGTATCATAGGAATCTTACTCTATCTATAATATATGAAGTATACATTGATGTTTGCCAGTAACCACATGGACAAAGTGTATCAAAGACATCTTACACTACCCATAGTATATGAAGTATGCATTGATGTGTAGCAGTAAGAACAAGGACAACGTGTATCATAGGAATCTTACTCTATTATATGAAGTATACATTGATGTATAGCAGTAAGCACATGGACAAAGTGTATCATAGGAAATTTTGCTCTACCTGTACTATATTAAGTATACATTAATGTATAGCAGTAAGCACAAGGACAAAGTGTATCATAGGAATCTTGCTCTGCCTATACTATATGAAGTATACATTAACGTATAGCAGTAAGCACAAGGACAAAGTGTATCATAGGAATCTTGATCTACCTATACTATATGAAGTATACATTGATATATAGCAGTAAGCACATGGACAAAGTGTATCATAAGAAACTTACTCTACCTACAATATAGGAAGTATACATTGATGCATAGCACATGAACATACTGTATCATAGGCATCTTACACTACATATAGTATATGAAGTATACATTAATGTATAGCAGTAACCACATGGATAAAGTGTATCATAGAAATCTTACACTACCTAAGTATGTAAAGTATACTTTGATGTATAGAAGTAAGAACAAGGACAAAGTGTATTATAGAAATCTAACTCTACATTTCATAAGAATCTCACTCTATATATTGTAACAATCTCACTCTATTGTAAAGGTCTCGCTCTATATATTATTACAATGTTACTCTATACATTATAACAATCGTATTCTATATATCATAACAATGGTACTCTATAGATCATAAACGTCTCACTCTATATATATATTATAACAATCTTATTCTCTACATCATAACAGTCTCACTCTATATATTATAATAATCTAAATCTTTATATCATAGCAATCAACATATAGTGTATGAAGTATACATTGATATTTAGCACTAAGCACATAGACAAAAGCATCACTTCCAGCGCTGATCCCACATACTCTACTTTGAAAAGTCACTTGTCCATCATGTTGAAGTGTAATACTAGAGAAAGACGTTTTTTATTGTCGGTCAATTTATTATAGTTTGATTCATTAATGGGCCGATTTCATTACATGCAAGATAGATCTTTCTTTCTTCCTGTTTCACTTTCTTTCTTTTCCTTCTTTTCTTTATCTCTTTTTCTTTTCTTTCTTTCTTTCTTTCTTTCTTTCTTTCTTTCTTTCTTTCTTTCTTTCTTTCTTTCTTTCTTTCTTTCTTTCTTTCTTTCTTTCTTCCCTCCCTCCTCTCTAGCGATTTCTGAACTAGAAGTCACAGGATACCCAGCTGCAAGATGCCAGGTCATCCTGCGACTAGTAGTTCTGCAATAATTGCTGAGTCACGGTGTTTCCTGATTGAGAACAAGCCTGCAGTCCATGGGAATTGTTGCAATTAACATTACCTATTGTTTTAAACAGAGAGGACCACCCGGACCCCCTGGGCCAGCAGGTCCCCCCGGACCATCCGGAGTCCCTGGCATCGATGGCATAGATGTAAGTGTGATAAGTATGGCATGTTGCCCTGGGTTTCCCCATTGCACCTTCTCTGTAACAGAGTGCAGACTAGATCAATACGATTGGAAGGACACTGCACGTATGTTTATTAGGTTCTTCACAGCCTCATTGACACCTATGTGATGAATTTAGCTGGAATGTGTCTGATGGTTCATCTGATCTTTTCCCTTTTGTTTAACAGGGCGACAGAGGTCCTGATGGCCCTACAGGACCACCGGTAAATTCAATACCCTTCCCGATTTGATTGCTTTATAGTGATCGGTGTGTTTTTATTTTATTAATTGGTTATGTCTCATTTAATCTTCAGGGTCCAGATGGGGACTCGGGCAGACCCGGATCTCCCGGATTGCCAGGCGAACCCGGAGCCGATGTGAGTACATTGCCAGTGTGACTGTCTCTCCCGGGGAAGGGTGTGCATTGATGGGGCGCCATATAAGGCGATGGGCGGGGCCCGGATACTGCCTGTGTGCGCATAGAGAGCCTGTTGTATGCGAGTCCAGCGCTGAGTGTGATGATTGAGTGAGCCCCATTCATCTCCAGTCACTGCATCCTCTTCTGTCTGCCATCTGATTATGGAGAGGAATACAGCTGGAATCCTGTGCTAAACTTAGCAGTCCCAAGCTGAATCGTTTACTTCATGGTTACTGAGGGGGTGCTAATCTATTGCACTATAATAAACTGAATGTGCAGTGCTTGATTAGTCCAAAAACGTCAATGTATTATAAGGCATCCTACCAGTCCTTAGATGTGGTGCCTGAGTTAGTTCCTTCCTACAATAGCAACTTTGAAGACCTTAAAAAGAAGGACATTTTGCTTTAATGAAAATGTGCTGAATGAAAACTATAGAATGTCATTGCTGACTCCTGCAATTAAAAATGTACATTTCCTTGGTATTATTATGATCCAACAGCTGCAATAGTTTGGGAAACTGACTTGAAACATGCACACAAGTTAGATGCTGTCACTTCTCCTGCTGCATGCTGGTTCTGGGTCCCTGTCTTAGTAGTGAAGTTAGAGAAAACTTTATTTTCCATTTGCATATGCTGTCCTGCATTTTTATTGAATATATATGTGGAGTCCTTTAAGTTAGTAATAAAGTGCAGTCAAGTAAAAGTTGCAGGAGACCTTGTGTAAGACATGATAAAATCATTTCAAGGTCCGGAAACATTTTCGAAGAGATGTAAATCCTTGATTATTATAACTATTTTATGCTGAAGGCTTTCCATTTTATTAATGCTGTTTTGCTATTTCTATTACAAGCATAAGTACACCTAACTTTCAGGGCCTCACACCGAGGTCAGTAAGGGACTCCTGTGATCTTCACTTGGAAGCCTTGGTGGTATCACACAGCTTTTGCTGCCCAACTGGCTGCTGTGCTCCCCTCTACAGCTGCACCACAGCTTTTATTTATTTCAATAGAAGGCCAATCAACATCTCAGCATTCTATTGAAATCATGACACATAGCGGGCGCAGTAGCCGACTGGGTAGATCTTGAAGAAAAGACTTCAAGAAAAGCCTCACACAAGAGATTACCAAAGTCTGCTAATTAGGGAAGTGTGTATGTTAGTAAAATGTTGTCCACAAGGTGGGTGTGCTTTGAAGGGTGACTGAACTAAAGGTCTCAAAAATGCAATGGTGGCTCTTACTTTGGCTAATGTATGCTTTATAGCTCATGGTGGTGCAGTCTTGTTCTTGAGTTAGCCTCTCCCTTTCCTGGATAAATGCTATGGTAGAGGCAAGCGAAGAAGTGGTTGGAAGATAACAGGTCCTACTTTGCTAGTTGCCTCTAGCAGTAGCTTCATTTTTAATTAGACACTTTGATGTGACTCATCCTAGCCAGCTCAAAGGGCCATTCCAGTGGAGACGAATATTACAGCTTTTGGTAGTTGCTGGAGAGTTAAACTCAACAATTTCTTTGCTTCATTGGTAGGATCCCAGTGCCTGAATTCCTAGGTCTGCACTCTCACTGCAGTATTTAAGGGGGGTGGGAGCAGGACGTACACTGCCTATTGGATGTTTGATTCATTTTAAATTATGAAGAATGCAATAAAGGGATTGAAAAAACTTTAAAATGGATGGGAATATCCAAACGTCAATGTGGGTGGAAGCAGATCCATGGAATGTGGGCAAATCTTGCAGCAGGAGTTCCCAAGATCTATAAGGAATAGGTAACTCAGTATGCTTGTCAAGATGTCAAGTCAGGAACTACAGTTGATATACTCTGTGTAAAAATGAAAATTAGACCTTTTGATTGCTCATCCTTTATTTCCATCCCCCTTAAGATTACTTTGCAAGCCGTAGAAGGCCCGTCATCTCAATGCTGCTTACAGAGCCAAACAGTTGGGATGTTTCACCAAAAATGAGCTGAAAGTTAAATATGAAATTGTTGCTTCCATCTAAAAGGGAGGTGGTGACTGTTGAGGGAGGCTGGGCTCCCCAGTGTTACCACATGCAGAGGTCAAATGTCTAGTTATTATGAAAATTCTTTTGTTTTCATGTTTTAGAATGCGGCTGGTTTCTTCCTTTCTGTTGTTTAGCTATGATAGGAGAGATATTATAATCCCATTAGTGCAGAGGGTTTATAATGTAAGCAATCTTTTTGTTGATTTACAAGTACTGACTGGTTTGCCTATTTTTGGTTTGTTCAGACTGATGAAATGACTGGATAATTGCTTGTTATCATTTGTCAAATGGCAGCGATAGCATATGTTTAAACAGGATATCTGTAGTCCGCAAACATGTAGCAATTACTGCAATTACAAGTGTTGTGTATACACTGGTAATAGTCATGTGTTCCCTACTTCCCGAAGTATATTTTCCTGTCGTGTAGAGGCTTGCCTGCCAAACGTGATACCTTTTTAATCACTGCCATGTGCTGACCAATAAATAAGGTGTCATCGCCTCTTTTCAGTTTTTCTGTTTCTGTTTTGACTTTTTTTGTGTATTGTATTGACAGAAAATATTTTATATAATACTGTATTGCCAGTGCAGAGATGCCTTACACATAAATCCATTAAGTGGAGTGATGCAGACAACAATTAAAAATCACAGCACGTTACAGGACTAGGAACTGCGGCCTCAGAAAAAGGCCCCAACCTTGTCATTTTCAATAACTCACTCTGTTAGAGCTCTTTGGCCCTCCGGAGTTTAAAACTTCCTGTTGCCAGTTGTGGTCTAGGCACACCACATTCGTTTTTTGATGTGTTCATTAATAAGGGGCAAACTGGGTCTTACAAATGCTTTATTACCATCAATCTGGCTACAATTATTGGTTTCATTAAATTAAAAAAGAGAACAAGCACGGATTATTCAACATGGAGAGAAATATGCAAGTTCATGAATTCATTCTGTGCCTGAAGCAATAAATACATGACTAAAGTGTTACACTGAATCTGCAAACGCATATCTTATATGTAAGGCCCATTTGTTGTGAAAGATTAACTTCTACATGAAAGGTTTAGTTCATGTGTTTTTTTTGTTGTTTTTTTTTAGCTCTTTAAAGAGAACATGCAAACATTTACCTGCTAGTATAGTTTTGGAGTATGGGAGCAAACATAGCCCATCCATTGAGCACACAAAGAAACTTATTTACATAGTATTCAGGTTGTGGATCAAATCAAGTTTCAAACACTTAGGCACCTTGCCCTGAATATTGAATTACTTCAGAATCATAATGGAAATTGATTGCTATGGACAACACAAATATTTTAAAACCAGGATACACTTGTTTTAGTGATTTGTCTTTTGTAGCCATCCCTGCCTGTTGTAATATAAGTCTCGGTGGCTTTGGACTGCAGTAGCAGCTTGGTTTCGACATCAGTTTAAAAAGCTTCTAGGGTCATTCAGAATTCATTGACAGCTACATTTGGACCTCCAGTTGATCTTCTTCTGACCTGCAGTTGACCTGCTTCAGGCTGCTTTTGCATTCCCATAGACTTGAAAAGGGAGAGAAGCAGTCTGACGCAAACACAAGCCTGTCAATAGGGACCCTAAATAAAACATATATTATGTATCGTGCTGGGAGGTATAATAAGTAGTCCCTGTCTTTTAAAGACTTTGAGGGAAATTTATCAAAACTGGAGCAGGCAGAATCTGGAGCAGTTTTTCCATGGTAACCAACCAGCTTCTCTCTTCAATCTGTTCAGCTAGGATTTGAAAATGAAAGCGAGAAGCTGATTGGTTGCCATGCACAATAGATTTTGTCTCCTCCAGTCTTGATAAATTCCCTTCTTTGTATTTGCATATAGAGACAATGTTCCACAACTGTTTTCCGAGTCCAGTTCAAGTCACAGAAACACACATACAGTCAGATAAAGTTTGTACCAAAAACCTCAATTTTCATAGTTTTGCCTACTCTTTCCTCTTGCAGGAGTTGGGCAGGGTGGCTAAATATGACTTTGCAGTATAGTAGGCAACAGAAAAGACCCAGCGCACTCAGTTTTACAAAGAGAGCTGGACAGACACATCCCTTCTCTTCTTTTGCAAGTCTGTGAGGACTCTTGTGACTGGGGGTTTGAGTGTTACTGTAAGGGCAGGATGTGATAATGGTGCATTGCACAGTTTACTTTTTTTTTTTTACAACTTTATTCATTCATCTTTATTCACTGCAGTGGGTCACAACATGCTGCAATGAAAAAAAGTAGGGCATGTCCTACTTTTTTCAGTGCATACCACTGCAGCATGCTGGTGTGAGCTGAACTCATAGGAAACAAGGCAAATTGTCTTGTCTATGTGCAGGGACTGTATTGGGCAAGGTAGGGGTGTCACCAGGCCGGGTGTTATGTCATTACAGCGTCTCCTCCTCTTTCGTGCAGCTGTCGGGCTCTGTGACCGAGTGCCCGACTTTTCAGAGGGGGTGACACCAAAGTGACTGTCAGTCATTTTGGTCTCACCTGCTCTAATGGTGTCACCTGGTGTGGACCGCACCCCTTGCACCCTCCTTTTGATGCCATTGGGCAAGGCTGCCAAGCACAGCCAAATGCATATGGTGTGAATGGGCCCTGAGAGAAATATATATGCTGTATACAGTGCCCACCCCCACTGTTTTTTTTCTTAATTTAAAGTTGTGTTTACCCTCTCTACACTCCACTGCCATCCCAGGCTTCTTCTTCAATCCATTGTTGGCAGCCCTCTTCAGATAGGATGGTAGTAATGTCTTTTCTCCATTCCCTGTGAGCCCAGCCTGCCATTTATATGCCCCCATAGGGGGCAAGCCATTGTGTAGTCAGGGCTCACAGTATTCCAGGACTGAGTGGTGCTCACATGAGCTGTGCTTAGTCCTGGAAAAATGCCCACCCCCTAAGTAAAAAAACATTTCTGGGCATGACATGACCAGCTAGAAGACTGCAGGAAAAAGGTAATAGGATAATTTCAATAAAGTGCAAGACTCACAAAACAGTTAGCTTACAGCTGGAATTTAGTAATTTGTCTTTAGCATATACTCACAATGGGAATGGTGTCCACTTTGTATAATTACAAGCAGACATGTCATCACAAAAGAGCAGTAGAATAAGCATGGAAATGTAAAAGAGAAAGATCAAGTTCGTTTTGTCAGGTAAGAATAGAGTCAGAATGATACTACGCTGCCTGGCCAAGCATTGAAATGGTTTACAGAGTTGCTAGGTTACATCACATCAGGCTTTCTGCTAGGCACATTTTATTGATTTGGGCAATGAAAAAATATTGCACATTTTTATTCTGGGGCTGATTAATGAAAACTAGTTGAAAAGCAAGTGTGTGAAGTGTCTGTACTGCACATAACAGTCAGCGGGTTTGCAGCTGCCATTTTTCTTGTGAAGGTTACAATTGGAAACAAATGTTTTATTGGCTGGAAAGACTATTTTCCTTTACTAAGTTTTTTTAAACATAAAAGTTTCATTTTCCATTGAAAGCGTTTCTAACAGGGCATCATGGTGCCTAATGGGTTACCATTCTTGTCCTGCAGCTCAGAGGCCTGGGTTTAATGCCACCTGAGACAATATCTACATAGTGTTTATATGTTCTCTCTGTGCTTGTGTAGGTTTCCTATCAGTTCTGGTTTCCTCCCAAAAACATACTAATAGGTTTATTATTTCCTCCCAAACTGGTCCAAAATTGTGATAAGGGCATTATGTTGTGAGCTCCCTCACTGCAGACTGACAGAAGTAATTAATTAATGTGCTCTGTCAAGCTGACCATACACTGAGATAATTTTGGCCAGTTCTTGATGAACTGGCTTAAGTTGCTCAGTGGGTGGCCCTATTGGCGGGTGGGAGGGATGTTTCCCACTCAACATCCTTTCATCAGACTATCCCAGCAAGAGAAGAGGTATTGCACTTGGTTCTCTGGCAGCTGTATCGCCTACATTCCCTATATTCTAGGAAGTGTTGGATACCTGTGTTTCCTGATGTGTACTTTGGTTCCTTCCTCTAACTCCCTACTACACTACCAGACTTAGAACTGACATAAGGGTGGGAGGATGGAATGGTGGTGAAGTCCCGGAACAGCAGAGTTTAGAGTGGGAGAGGAATGAGCAGCACATGGAACCAACCCATTCATGTGTTCAAAAGGAGCATGATAATAGGAGGAGAAAACAGAGGAAAATTAGCTTATATCTTTGCTGCTCCTCCTTCACTGTCCAGTCACAGGCTGTGGGCGGGCCCATGATTGCCTGGGCTCAGAGTAAGTTGGTTGAATGATGCTGGCTGTCATTGAACCTTGAAACTGATGATATATAGTGGTGAAAAAGAGGTACTGTGGGGGACAGCTCTGGATTAAATGTTAGTATGGCAGAAAAAGCAGTTTTTTTTGTTCACTTTGATCTTTTAATAGGCTATTATTTTTTGCTGGAGTTTTGTGTTAAGTGCAGGCTTGTTTAACATAGCGGCACAAACGCACTAAGAACAAAGTACATTAATTCAAGGCATCTATTAGATTTTACCCCTCACTGATATTAATAGACATAAACTGATAGTTTTTTAGTAAACAATAATGCTAGAATGAGATAGTGGAGCAGCATGTGGTTTCCTTTAAATAGGGATGCACCGATACAGTTTTTTTAGTATCGAGTACGAGGACCGATATTTATATTTTGGTACTCGCCTATACCAGGTACCAATACCGGTACTTCCGATAGCATGGAGCCGACTTCCCAGGAAATCAGAAAGCTGGGCAGCGTGCCATTATCCCGATACCCGGCTTCATGCTGTTTGGCCAGATCATTGCTGATCAGCCAATCAGCATCGAGCCGGCTTCCCAACCAATCAGAAAGCTGGGTGGCAGCACTGCCAGTCAGAGGAAATCTTATACCTTTCCCCGATACTGGAACATTTCCTCTAACTGGCAGTGACGTGGGGGAACACAGAGCCAGCTTCCCGGGCAATCAGGAAGCCGGGTGGTGAGTAATGACCCGCCTCCCGGCTTCCTGATTGGCCTGGGAAACCAACTCCATGCTGATTGGCTAGGAAGCCGGTTTCCCTGCCAATCATAATCGAGTCAGGCAAATAACATGGAGCCGGCTTTCTGGGCAATCAGGAAGCCGAGCGGTATGTCATTACCTGCTGCCCGGCTTCCCAATTGCCCGGGAAGCCGGCTCCATGCCAGCAGAAGCACTGGTATCAGTACTCGGTATCTGCGAGTACCGAAAACAAAATATCAGTACTCGTACTTGATACCAAAAAAACAGTATCGGTGCATCAATAAATAAAGTGTTGCACTTTGCACATAGGTATTAAAGTTTGTGCAATCTTATCCCATTATGTGTCTCTTTGAGGTTTCAGCAAACCTATTTAGTACAGTAAGCTATCTTGATAGGCAAGACTATATAAATGAGCACTGTTTGTTAAATGCTCTAGTGATTTCATGCAGGGAATGATTGAGTAAGCTATAAAACATATTTATGTGCATCTGTAATATTGCATCTGTAATATTGAGATTTGTAGTAAGCTATTTTAGAGAAAAATAAGTATCATATATTTTTACTGATTACATGGATGCTGCAAATTACTTTTTGTGTGAAACTGTAACAGCTTTCTTTAGTATCCACTAGATGGCACTGTAGTAATTTGTTTATTTTTGACATCTATCCCGCTGTTTAGGAAACTACAATTTTATACATTGTAACTGGTCTAAAGAGACTGTTCTGGTTGCTCACCAAGATTATATATAGTTCAATTTTTAGACAACAATGGTTTATGTTATTGTAGGTGAATTATCATCAAAGATTTTTTTGACATCATAGTGCTAGGTTGAAATTTACACAGCAATAGATACTCTTAAGCATGCTTTTCCCTGGAAAATAATGTGGCAACCCTTTAATATGCACTGCATATTTTTAACCCTTACAGTGGACAGTACTTTGCATATTACCACTGTACTGCCTTACTGAACAGTCCTAGTTTGTGCTTCAGTGGAAATTCTTCTCCTAGTGTTACTAATTGTAAATAGAGTGATAAAAATGTAAGTTGCATGCATAGAGATATCTGACAGCTTTCATGACATGCTCTGAAAACCATAGGCTAGCTATTCATCTGAATCATTGATGTCATCATTAATGTTTGTCAAGTTAAGGGAAAGCCACTGAATCATAAAAATGATCGGCATATTATAGTAATGGTATTAATATAGCATAGTATAGTATATTAATGTAATAAAAAACACATAATTAGTTAACTGATTTGCTGCAAACTGTTAAAGAAGAACTCCTGGCAATACTTTTAGTAACCCTTGCAGTAGGGCTGCCCCGCACTGCTAGGGTTAACTGCTCCTTTTTGTCTAGGTGCTAAAAGAAAAGTTATACTCACCTGAACCGTGGGGCCAGCTTGTTCTGAGATTGGACCTTCCAGCCTCTCTCCCCTCCTCTGCAGCAGTCTAAGGTCCCATAAATCATTACATTCTATACACTTTGTATAGACATAAAGGTGGTGAGGAACATTGCAATGCTGCAGAATAGGAGGAAACAGGGTTCAAAGACCATCGAAACAGGGAGCCCATTCGGCAGTTTGGGTGAGTATAACTTTTTCTTTTTTTAGCATCTAAACAAAAAGGAGCAGCTAACTCTTACAGTGCAGGGGTAGCCCCACCCCAAGGGTTAATACAAGTTTTGCCTGGAATTCTTCCATAAATGCACAGTAGGTAATTTTTTGTGGAGAAATGCTGCTTAGCACTTTCCGGTTATAATGGCCAAAAGCCGCATCTCTGGAACTCTTATGCCAACTGTGTGCTGTCCCTTGGCATGGTAGCACGGTTTACATCAGGCTGGCAATTTATTTACTAGGATCCATTGACCCTCACCTTCCATTATGGTATAAGCATGCTTACTGCAATGTGAGTTGCATCATTTCTGCCTTGATTGAAAGTCAGAATGAGTGGTCTCATGAACAAGCTGAGCGGTTGTCAGTGGTTTCAACTGTGTGTAGACATCAGGACCATGCTGTATAGTGATAATAATGGCGCTGCAGTTTCAAGATGAGGTGCCAGTCTAGGTAGCCATGAGTGAAGCAATACATTAGTTGCTTGTGCATTTGTATTTAAAAGATTGTCATCATTATTTTTGTTTTTTCCAACAGGGACTAACAGGACCTGATGGATCTTCTGGCTCTGTCGGCCCAAGAGGACAGAAGGTCTGTATACATTTATACCAACAACAAATCCAAATATTATTATGTAACATTCTAGTTTTACCACCAATGGATTTCTGATTAAGATGCAACATTTCATTGAAACTCTGTTCCCAATAAATAGGATTCCTCCTCCAAGAATGATAGAATTATAACAAATTGCAGTTACAAATCTCTCAATGTGAGCTAGACCATTGCGCAACACAGTCTTAGTTAAAGTGAGCTAATAGTATAGTCTATTTTACAGATTTGAAGCAGTCACCTATGAGGGCAGAAAAGTTAAAACCAAATTTCCCGGCTCACGTTGTTTTGGGGTGGGAGGGGGCGTGGTGGTGCATTGAAGTAAATGGCACTGCAGTGCATGCAGCATTTCTTCTGAACGCACCAGTCATTGATGTGCCACACGTTCCTGTGCGGGCGATCGCACTGCAGCCGGAGGGCGTGGCTGCGGTGACATTGACTTCAATGCACCGCCACGCCCTCTTCTTCCCAAAAACATACTGAGCTGGCCAGGATGCGATCCAGTGCATTTTGGCATTGAATTGGGCTGGAACTCACTGGGACTGGTGTGAACTAGCCCTACTGTTAGGAATTTTTTTAAAGTGTTGGTAAGGTTTGGGGGAGGCATAGATACAAGTGTGAGAATGATTGTTTGGGTTAAATTATCCTTAGGGGTCTATTTATAAACAATTCACAGAGTCCTTTGCCCTGCGAATATCTGTGAATGCTGCTTTTGGGCGAATAATGCCCAAAACTAATTTTCTTAATAAATGTTTCCCAGTTCAAATATAGTGTGTTGTAATAATACATTATGGCCACTAGATGGAGCAGAGGAGCACAGTAACTATGTACTTCTTTTCTAAGCTACGCAGCTCCAGCTAGTGGCCGTAATGCATTATTGTAGATCACTACATTTGAAATGGGAA
>NW_017307053.1:371818-414956 GCF_000935625.1 Nanorana parkeri | reverse complement strand
ATATATAGAGAGAGAGAGAGAGAGAGAGAGAGAGAGAGAGAGATACCCACACACATTAAATGCTTGTTATTGCCACTTGTTTGATCAAAACTAACATTTACAGATATTCACAAAGCAAATCCACATTTCATGTTGGTACTAAAAGTTCTACACCCAAATATCGATAACCTACAATTATTCCAAAATCAAGATGACGGTAAACTTGCAGATGACCTGGTAATCAAAAAAGGGGCCCCTTGCTCTAGCCCTTCTAAGTTGAACTTGTAAAGGGCTCCTTTAGCCTAAATATCCAATAACCATGATGCAGTATGCATGGCAAAAAGTACAAACTTCTCCAAATGAAAATAAATAAATAAAAATCACCTCCCACTTCACTAATTTATTAAGAAAGGCCTACAAAATAAATTCTAGAGTCATCTGTTTTAATCATCCAGTGGTGGTTCAGCTCTTCATTCAAGAACTGCAACTAGGTTGAAATATGGGGGAATAAAGCTCCCACATGTACTTTTTCGGATTTGTTTTAAGAACAGGATCATAAAACTCTTGAAGGTTCCAATGCTCTAGCTTTCGTGCCCAAAAATTAACTATTTAATTTGTTCACAAAAAAATATTGAAACATTACAAAGTTTATGTAGTGCATCAGTGAAATCATAAACCATTCATATGGGAATTGATGTGTTGGAATTTACCAGAATCACACAATACAATTGCTGTGCATCAGTATGAAATTCAGTAATTCTGGTTCTGGAAGAACCAAACTAAAGAGGTGGGAAGCATTACATAAAGGAAGCAAAAACCTAGAACAAGATACGGATCATAGGAACACCTAAAAGACATAAAAACACCGGAAAGACAGACATACACAGACACGTGCACTGACAGAGATCTGACCTTCTTTATTCTTCTAGCATTTTTATCACTGAAATTATCATTGATGATGCTGCAGAAATGTGCTGTACACCTGAAGTATTATGCTTTCTATAATGATCCAATATCTATTTTTAGGGTGAACCAGGAGCTCCAGGGGCTCGCGGACTATCTGTAAGTGTAATATAATATATAATAAAACGTCTTAATGCAAAGCATGATCAGTTGTTGTATCTAGATACTCTATGGGTACAAAGGCCATTTGTACATCATGTGATTACAGTATATAGTGGTTAATGCTGCTGTAAACACTGTTGTACTCAAGCTTGTTGACATATCCACATATTACAAAAAAGGAAAGCATTAAAAGGGCATAATGCAGCAGGTTTGGGTTACCATAAATAAATACTTTTCATCATTGTGTCAGCTTCAATGCATTGGTTATATATGTCTTCCTCCAGCTCCTGTGCAATGTTGTGCTTTATCTCACCAGCATCATATTACTTTTTCTGCAAGTGTGTTACCTCTACCAGGAAGTGACATGAATGCTATTTGCCATCGGATGATACAGATAAACTATAAGAAAGAATCAACTAGCAGATGCTAGATTCAGTTTGGAAACTGTTCCCAAATATCTCTTTCTGTAGCACTAATGTCACAGTTCCAATACTATGTTCTGTAGCTTGCTAGGCTCAGCATAACTGGTCTAGGCTTCATATTTCTATGGTCTGATTTAAAATGACTCAGCTCTATCTTACAATATGATACTTTCAGCCACTGCTTTACAGATAAATGAATGTGAAACATAGCTTAGTTGAGGTCAAATTATATATGTCTGCTAGACAGAAATATGATTTTTTTTACATGAAATAAATCTTGTTGTCCCCTTTAGAATTAAGTGTAAAATAAAACTACAAAGGCTCCATAAATGTTTGGCAGCAGTAGATAATTATTTGCCATCTCAGAGATGTAAGGATATGGACCTTATGTACTATATTGATTACAAATGGGCATCATCCTTCACAGCCTTCCAGCTCTCCAGTCTACAATGAGGGTAGTAATGTAATTCCAACAGCCCTCCCCGCTACAAATTAAGGCTGCGCAATAGCCTTGGATGCAGATTGACATCCAGTGCCCATATTAAGTGTTTCACCATCCCTTGTTGTTGTCATATGGTGCTTTAACTGCTGTAGTTACCCAAAACAAAGGTTACTATTCACAGCTAAACAATCAAAGTTATCATGTATTTGCAATTGGTAGGAGTCTCTTGTTTAGACAATTTATTTAGTAATTGTATTTGGGGTTGTCTTATTATAAGATGGCTCACAGGTAGGGGAATACCTTTAGCCAGAAATGGACTTTGTACCAACTAATATCATTGCAGTGCTGGTGGTGTTACAAGCATTGGCAGCGACTAGATACCTGTATTGCATGCCTGCCTTTCCACTGATTTGCCATGTAAGTGTATTTGAAAGCAGCCCTCAGCTCCCCACTTCACCCCCACATAAGCATACAGTATGCATATGTAAACATCTGGTTTAATCTAATAGTGACCTCTTGAAGGAATGGAAACTGCAAAAACTACTGTAAATATATTACATTGATAGACCTTGGTAAATTCATGGGTGAAAAACCCTTAGCCACTAAGTAAACTGTACTTTAAAAAAATGTATTTTATGTATACTAAAGCAGACAAATCACCGCTCCCATTCTCAATGGCTCCCCACCTCGAGAGTATCCCATGTGCTGGTGTGAAACCGCTCTCCTGTCCAAGTTACAAATCCCACACAAATACTGCACTCCACATGCCCTTTAACAAGAAAAAAAGTCTATATGCAAAATACCAAATACTCTCTTTCATTCCTCCAATGTTATCTACCAGCCCCTAATGCGTTTCACCAATCAGGCTTAATTGTCGAGAGTTCTACGATTAAGCCCGATGGGTGAATAAAGACTTTTATTTTATACTTGGTGACGATCCTGTGGAGTGCAGTATTTGTATGGGATTTGTTTTATGTATAGGCTGTAATTAGAAATGTACATGGAGGTGACCATATTTTTATACAATATATGCAGGCTGCTCTTTCTGTTTATTACTGTCGCACTATGATTGTCCAGGTTAAAGTTTTTCAGTTTGCTAAAGCTGCCTGAAAACATTGATCTCAGGTGGCCAGTCTTGTTGTAAGTAATACAGTATAGGTCTAATGTACAGGTTTTAACTAGAGAAAGAATCTGTCTACCTGAATATGAGGTAACCTAATGAAAACAAGAAACAGCAACAAAATAAAACTGTTATAGTCACTTCTACTATTAGTTTGTAATATTGAGCCAAAATGTGCACACACATGTGTGGAGTTTAGAGTGGCTTTGTTAAATTAAAAATTCCTGCAACAAGAGTTATAAACTCACTCATCTAAGAAAGACTGATCAGTCTAAGAGTTGGCCGTACAGTGTTTTCTCTGAGGTCCACTAAGGGAACCATTTTGTTTTGATTGAAAAATATACTTTATTAATGTAATCAAATATACAAAAACAAGCTATACAATCGGGGTACATTCTACCTCGTACTGCGCCGCAGCGCATATCCATTGCAGTAAATGCATGCCACAGTTTCATAGCAACTAGATGCAGGAGAGTTCACATTAGCTAGATATGGTACTCTGTGAAGCAAAAGCTTCACTTAGTGATTGTGTATTTTAAATTGTGCAGATCAACACATTCTTTCAGCTACCAATGCCAGGAAGTGCACAGTGGGTGTCCGGAATGTGCATTAAGTATCCCTTTTTAAATCCTGTGTGTACAATGTGCCTATGAGTGACAGCTGGAGTTTGACTGGTCACTAAAGACAAAATAAACACTTTTATTTATTTATTTTGTTGCAAATTAACCTCACTGCGTAGAATGTGGTTTTGAACCACGTTATATTCATTGTATTTTTTCTTTCTTCTAAAAATATACAATAAATACCATTACTCCCATTGTAATGCCATCCTTACTTAATATAGATTTTGAGGGGTACTTATGAACGTTTTAAAATTACTATGCTACACAATCTGGGAGATAGCAAGAAGATCCAACCTTAAAATGCTTCAACTTGGTATTTGCACAGGTTTAAGTCCTAAGGGATAGGTCCCTCAGTTAATATATATTTTAAGGTGTACTTACGCAAGTTTTTAAATTACTATGCTGCACAATCTGGGGGATAGTAAGCAAATCCAACATTTATACATTTTTAAACTTGGTATTTGCACAGATTTAGGCACTAAGGGATAGGTCCCTTAGGCACTGAGTGCTATCACATAGGGCATGGGGTGTCATTACCTTCTCCTTAAACAGAAGTTAGGGAATTTTTAAAGCTTTTGTAACCCTAGAATGCTTATTATCTTCCAGATAGCATAGTTCACTTATTTTCTAACTCACATTTTCTAACTATTTGGGCCAAATAATAGGAACGGCTTTCTGTGCCAATCCATTTAAACATAGTAACAGCAAATCATTGCTGCATTATTAGTTACTTCTGAACAGCTCACAAATATCTTCACTGAACTACAGGCTTCTCATTGTTTTTGTCAGCTAGCCAGCCAATTACTTCTCTTCCCCATAAACAATGAACATTTCTTTCAGCGCCATAGACTAATGCATCAGCAAATTAAAAACACTACACAAGAATAGTTTAAGAATAAAAATCCTAGTTATTGTTTCCTGTAAGGTAGTGAAAATGTTGTCCTTTACGAAAAATTACAGCATTTTTAGTGTAAGTGATGACTAATGGGCTAATGATGCGCAAGGCAACCAGTTTTCTAAAACGTTTATAAATGTAATTACCATTGTTTGCCATTGTTTTTCACGCAAAGAAGGCGATGGGAGAGTTTGGCGACAGAAGAATCATAGTTATGCTTTATGTCTGCAAACTTTAGTATAGTTCAAATATATAAGATTTAATTATTCTGTTTTCTTTTTCTAAGGGTGGTGGAGTTGCAGGGCCAAGGGTAAGTAGAGAGCTTTCAGTATATTTGTTTTCTAGCAAATCAGTAACTACCTTCAAATGTTTTATCTGTCATTAGTGCATATGCACATATTCATATAAAATATCTCAGGTGTTTTCTATTTTCTTTCACAAGTTTGTAACAATTTTCCTAAACTTTCACATATCCGATAAAGGTGAATAAAGCAATGTGCCAGGCAGGGGTGTTGCTACACCCTGGCGCCCAGGGTTTTCTACTTAGTGTCCAGAGTTACTATTCCAAGTATGATCCTCTCTTCAACCATTTTTTCAGTCTTTGCAGAATAAGGCTTCTGATGTTTCTTTTGTATTATCCATACACCTCCGCTAATGGCTGCATATTTCCCTCACAGTACTTTAATTCCTCATTTATTTAAGCAAAGTTGCTACATTTCATTTTTTATTTCAGTCATGCCATCATGTTTGTATAATGAATGTAATGACTGGTTTTAGACCAATTTATTGTTTGCAGAAAAAAAAATATATTAGACTTAGACCAATATCTGATTTAATGGAGAACTATGAGGTGAGTGCTTTTCACTCACCTCATAGTTCCAGCCGACATGTGACAATGAGACTGTCACAGGTCAGCTCAGTAGATCGGGAGGTGAACGAACACATACCGGGTTCGCTCACCTCTCGATCCTGTCACGGCTCTCTGCCGTGACAGGGTGAGGGGCTGGATTCCCCTCTCCCCTCTCTGATCTGCCAGTGCTGACTGGCGGAACGGATGGGGAGGGGGCGGGTACAGCTGGCTCTGCCTCTAGATAGGCAGAGCCAGCTGTCAATCATGCAGCTGGGCGGATCCCGTCATCTACGTCGGGATCCGCTCCGGCTGCGGCGTCTCAGTATACAGCGAGCTGTAGCTTGAAGTATACTGAGCTTAGGGTAACGGGAGGATGCTAGTTTGTGTCCTCCCGTTACCCTAAGGAGAACTATGGGGAAAAACACTGACCCCATAGTTCTCCTTTAAAGAGTATTTATAACGATACTGAACAAGGCATTTCCAAATGTCCACATATTTCTATATGGCTACATTAGGGCAACGTGGTATGTTGTGATGGACTGCTTTTGGGTTTCCTTTGAGTGCACTGGTTCTCTGGTCTGGGGCCACTATAAGCAAAAGGCCAAAACAGCAAACTAAAAACAGAATTTTTATTATGTTATTTTTGCCACGCGTGTCACATGGCCCCTTCTGAAAAAAATCCTTTAGACAGCAATGGCACATAAATTGGTTTAAGCATAAGGCAAAGTGAGAATATTATTACAGTTCACACCCCTTCAATGGGCATAGAATAAGGTTTTAATTTAAATAGCTTCAGCCATCTATCTATCCAACAGACAGTTTTCTTGGTTGAAAACAACACCAAGAATCTGCCTCAATATGTTGTTTTTCCATTATTTACAGAAACATGCATAGCCAGTTTAGCTAGGACGTAGGTCTTGATGTCAAAGCCATTAGAGAGAATTTAAAAAAAAGTTGCTAGGCAGAAGTAAAAAGTGTAGGCATGGCAACATTACACAGCTAGTCACAAGAAGAACAAATGATAAGGATTGTACAAATGTCCATGTCAAGTACTGCATTAGATGCTTTTCTAGTATTGTGTAAAGGGAAATGTCCCTGAAACCTGCTGTAGCACTAGGTATACTGAAGACACTGCCACACTCTACATCAGCCATTCTTAACCTTTTTACCCCAGAGGAACCCTTGAAATCATTTTCAAGTCTCAGGGAACCCCTGCTAAAATAATATCAGCAAGTTGTAGATATAATAAAAAAAAATAATGAATGTTACTTATCTACAGTATTTGACACCCAAAATGGATAATTTAAAATCCATATGATCAGTGGGAGGAAAAATGCCCCCTGCTTTATGGTTAGTTGAAAGGTTGCATCATTTCGTTGGTAGTCTGTGGGAAGAATGCAAACTTTACAGAGGGCTAGAAAGATGTTATCATTGGTGTTTGAAGATTAAATAAATCACTGGCTCGGCCAAGTGTCATTGGCCCCAGAATTATGCAAGCACCTGCAGATGGGAGATCAATCAGCCACAACTAAGGAACCCTTAGCAACCTCTGGAGGAACCCTAGTTGAAAATGGCTGCTCTACATGCTTCAAATGTACATATATCAACAGCAGGCAGTAGACAATCTTCTCTGATAATTTTGCATATAATGTACCAAAATGGCAAGTCATTTTATTGCCATTTATTATTATTGCTTACACTATCTACAGTAGTTCACATGTGTAGATAGGAAATTGTATTTGAAATGCTTTAAATCTGCTCCCTGCAGATAAAAACAACACCAATTAAAGAAAACATGTACTAAGCAAATATCTGATTGCTTACCTCTGCTCATTTTACTCTGACTTCATTGCATGCTTCTCCCCTATCAGTAATTCAAAAAGTTTTGAAGCTAAAGGCAGCTAGGCAGCTAGTTTTCAGTGGTTAGCAATGGCAGTCCAAATATTTCTGCCTATACACATTTGATTGTATGCGTTGAATACATTAATTAAAAAGCAATAAATATTATTATAAAGTATTAATACAAATTTATATAAATACTGGAATCTGTTTTCCTATCTATTTCCTTTAAAGGGTGGGCCAGAAGTAATTATGTCTGCTGATACTTAAACCTATTTCTCATTTTGTTTTTATTTGCTTTTAGGGAGTATCTGGTCCATCAGGACTCCCAGGTGAACTTGGTCGCAGTGGTCCAGTGGTAAGTGTCTTCTCAGTCTTTAAATGTTCATTATTTACTCTGACAATAAACTATTTTGTACTGCATTTATGCCCTCTAAATCAAATAAATAATCTGGCTTTGCTTTAGAGATATACCCAGTTGCAGCAGTTAGAAATGATGCATCAATACCTTCTCTCTAAGCTTAATGCTGCCTCATCTACACATATGGAACATGAGAAAAAAATCTGCAGCACATTTGCTAGATCCCCATGAGTGCATACAGTTTTTACATACTGTACATGGATACCTGCTAATGTTCACCAAAGTGAAACTCTGCAGAATTTTTTTTTTACATTCTCCCAGGAGCATGATGTTTGGTGATGTTTAGTGTGACTAAAAAGCAGTACCAGCTGGGGAAGAACCAATATTTAACACTTATTTATCTTGCATACCTAGTACTGAGGCTGCATAAAAGTACTGAGGCTAGTAACATTTCTCAGCTCAATCAAAATATTAGTAGCTGATTATTTTCTGTTTTACTAAAAGGAACTGTAAAAACATTAGGTTCTGCACTTTGCAGAAGAAGATTAAGAAAATAAACTCGATTTTAAATTGTAAATTATCATTATTTAGGTTATAAAAATTAAATACATCCTGTAATATCAAAGAGGAAGCAAATTACGCTCATATTTTACAGTATTATTTGAGCAAATTCTGAATAGAGCTGTGTTTTGGAAGTCTAATGTACATTAGTCCTGCTTACTTAGTGCGTACACTTTATAAGGCAGGGGAGTCTCATAAATACAGTTCAATTGTATAGTGGCTCAATAGTAAGTAATTATGAAACTGTTAGAATGAAAGAGAGAGCTCATACACTAATTAAGGAGGAAACCTTCCTGAACCATACAATCTACAGTATTGACAGACAAGCACAGTCTGAATGGTCACAAGAGTTCTTTTCATTGCAACATTGGAGTATTGATTCAATAATTCAATACATAGACTGAATGAATAAGTATATCCAACCTCCAACCAGATGGCAAGGCTACTGTTCCACAAAGCTACCTGTCACAATCAAGATACTGTATAAACAGAATAGGGTTATAAGACCATCTGAATTGACATAATCACCATTAAGTGTAATTTCAGTGTTGCAGAGTACTTTCATTCTGCTGATGTTGGCTCCCAGTGTCTATAACAGGGATACATAATAATTAATTGCAAGAAGCTGTATCTCCTTAAAATGCAAACTGCTTCTATATGAAAATGCATTTTGTTACATTTACAAATATATTTATAATGTGTTAGAATTTGAGATTAGTTTTTTAGTTGTTACATTATATTTAGTTTGTTTTAGTTGTTGCATCTTGGCTCCTTCCATAGAATAATAATGGCCAGGAAATTGCACAGTAAGTTCTTAAATGCATAGGATTTGTGAATGCATGAACACTCTAACAAATACAACCTAATAGATGGCTGTGTCATTTGAATGATTAATGTATCATAAATTTCATATTTAAATTTTAAAAGACAAGTTTGCATTTTCTCACAAGGTACTGCTTTGTGTGGAAACACATGATCAGTGACATTAAGATTCACACTTTTATAATCCCTAAATCTTATCAAAATGAATACATAACTACATACTTTTGTTTTAGGGTGATTCTGGTCCCAGAGGTACTCCAGGTCCACCAGGGCCACCGGGACCTAGGGTAAGTAATCAAAACTGATGCATGAAACTGTACAGAACATGTCTGTGATCTAGACTGAGGAACATTCCTCTTTGAATCACAATTAGTATCCCTTTGTGTAAAAAATGTAAAGCCTTTCACCTAACAAAGTTATGACATAAATAAAATAAGAGGCTGTATAATGTAATACTGATTCAATTGCTTTTTCATGTTGGCTTGGTAATCATTCATTTTGGGCAATTATTATGTTTAACAAGGTTATGAAAAACCAATATATTTACATGCTATGTACATATACATCTATCCTCAATCCCTTTATGACTACCTTTTTTTATACTTTGGTGACCAGATTGATTCCAGTCAGGAAGGTTTAACTAACTTATTATTTTTACAAATAGTTAGAAAGTTAAAGTGTGCACATCCTTTGATAGTAAAGGGTAGAGGGAGACATTTTTTTAATGACAATTTTTAGTGTGCACATTTCTTTGTCAGGTATTCTCTGCCATATCACATTATGGATGTGTCCAGCTTCAACTTCCGCTGTGACAATGGATGCTAGAAACTTATCAGTACTAGTGATTGGCCAAACACCCCCGAGTTCGGTTCGAATTCGAACTTTAGAACATGGAAAAAGTTTGAATTCAGACTTAATTCAAGTCTATGTGGTCCAAACTTGAAAAATCAAATGTCCTCATTTTGAAGGCTTATATGCAAGTTAATGGCCATAAAAGGGTATGGGGATTCAGGTACTGCCCTGGGGACATGTATCAATGAAAAAAATACTTTTTAAAAATACAATTTTTAAAGGAGCTGTGATTTTAACATTGCTTAAAGTTAAACAATAAAAATGAAAATTTCCTTTAAATATCGTGCCTGGGGGGGGGGTCTCCTTAAACTGCCTGTAAAGTGGAAAATCTGTACGATGTATAGAACCTACTGCAGCAAAACTGACAAAAAAATTACATTTATAAATAAAACAAAAAAAGTGCAGTTCCTCCTCCCAAACGATACCAGACCCTTTAGGTTTGGTAGGAGTGTTAGGAGGGACCCATTAAAAAAAAAGAAAAAAAAAGTGCGTGGGGTTCCCCCTCAAGTCATACCAGGCCCTTAAGATCTCGTGGGAATTTTTTTTTTTTTTTAAGCATATGGTATGTTATTGAAAGTAATAATGCATCGATACAAATAAAAACAGTGTCATTCAATGGGGTGCTTATTCACATCAGGGTACCCAGATGCACCACCCTCCCTTGTGAATGAGTAAGGGGTACTTGTACCCCTACCCATTCACTAAAGAGTTAAACTACATTTTTAAAAAAGAGGCCAGACTTATAGGGAAAATCCTTTAATTGAACAAAAAATGCAACAAAGGCATTTGACAATTCCTATATTGTTAAAAAAAAAATGGATCCACTGACGTAATCCAGGGTCAATCAGGACATCCAGCGTTGTCCACGACGACGACGACTCAACAAAATAAAAAATTAAACAAGAAAAAATAAATAGAAATTTTAAAAAAACCTGACGCCCGCCGACCCATCCGCTCGCGACAAACTCCCGCCATAGAATGACATTCTGACAGATGCCGGCAAAATATAAATAATTGGGTGGAGCTAGCGGTGACAGCTAGCTAGCTCCACCCAACTGTTTACAGTTGTACGGCACCTGACAGGTGAACCATGATTGGGCAAAGGCATCATGACTTTGCCCAATCATGGCTTTTGAGTTCTCTGTGCCATGATTGGGCAAAGTCTTGCACCTGACCTGTGGTGCAGAAAAGAAATAGACACCGGCACTCCAATAGTAAATCGATTACGTCTATTTATTGACATGCATCAAAAGCAAAATAGTAGGCCTGATGAAGGGGTTCCTGTGTGCCCCCGAAACGTCGCACTAAGTGTCTTATTTTGCTTTTGATGCATGTCAATAAATAGACGTAATCGATTTACTATTGGAGTGCCGGTGTCTATTTCTTTTCTGCATTACTTTGACGGTGGCCATCCGTCGACTACTGAGCACCCAGGATACTTTGTTGGACGTGCGGTCAGGAGTGCAATGGGTACATGGACTGTGACCTGTGGTACAGGCGCAAGGCTTTAGCCAATCGGCTTCACAAGGCACTGCACAGTGCACAGTGCTCTGTGGGGCGCTCGGCGGGCTGTTCGCACACAACTAGCAATGTTAGAGTTGAAATCTTTGTCGACTCGAACATCGAGCTCAATACTAATCAGTACACATTGCATGTAAAAGTGCATATTTGCATCTGCATTCATTTGGACACTTTAATATTAGCTTCTGTAGGCACATGGGGGTGTAATTTAGTTCTTTTTTTGTAGTATTCAAAGAACAACATGTTCTTTTGAATACTATGTATGTATGTATGTGTGTATGCTACTGCAGTAAAACAGATATATGTTGTAAATTGTAACGTAAGCTTAGCTTTAACACATTAGGTAGGAATTAAGGAATCAGGTTTGTAGGCCAGTGGCAGTAAAAACATGAGCTGTAAAAAGAAGGTGACTCTTCAGTTTCTGGTCACACTTTCTGTAGACACAGCATTGCTGCACAGGAGCTCTTCAGTGAAAGTGAATGTAGACTTATGTGACCTAACATGTTGGTTTCATGCTAAGTGAATTTAAATTGTAGTACCATTTGATCTGATTGCCATGGCTCAGAGGTAAGTTTTAATGCATTACTAATCCTAACCGTCTTCCCAATGACTGGCAAATCAATGGATTTGGATCTAGCTTTGTGGTTTAGGTCCATTTTAAGGCTTATTTCAGCACTTTATAGATCTACCCCTATTGAACATGTTGTAAAACGTAAAAAAGGCTAGTCTACCCAAAATTGATAGTTCAGTGTAAATGGATTCTAGTGCAATGAATCTCAAACCAGCTTCTTCTTTGTTGCACACAGGGACAAAAGTCACCCTATAAAAAATTACAGTTCTTTCCCTTGTCCCCCTTATTAGTATGTCAATCAAGATGGTTTCGCTCCCCCTGCAGCATTCTGTATAATTGACAATAAATGGAGAATTTACAGGTAGACCACCTCATAATGGCTAGTTCTGATGTGGTGAAGCTGGGAACTCTCAGATTGCTGAGATTTTACCCCTAGAATCTCCCAGAAATTAGGAAGACAGTGAGTGTATCCATCTTAAATGTAAATATGCGTCAGGTTAGATGTATTTGCTTATTTTATGGTGCTGCAGTCCATAAATGTTAATTACACTTTGAAGAAGAATGTGGTTATTAGCCCCTTGCCAGCCCCCAACCTGGCATACCAGGTTACCTCCTCTTCTCTTTATCATCACTGAGGACCTTTCTGGAAAAGTGGTCCTACTCATAGTTATGATACCAATGATCTAACCTCAGGATTGGTATTTATTCTAAAAAGTTTTAACATATTGTTAGGACAATCATTTTCAGCCGGAAATATAATTTTACAGTAGGTAAAAACATTGAAAAAGATTCAGCCCTTCGACAACATAGTTGTATAGCAAACATAGCAGCATTTTACGTCATTCACATTTTCAATTACAATTTATTTTCCTTTTGATTTATGATGTGTTGTGTCTCTGAGCGAATGCAGAAATAGTCTATTTTTGTTTTTAACAGGGAACAGTTGCACTGCGAGAGGGAGATCCCCTGGTGAGTTCTGTGTGAAAAGCATTAACAACTGTGTCAATGCTCTGATCGCTTTCAATTTGTTATTTATTAGGTCTATTATTTTATTTTCAGTGTCCTAACTCTTGCCCACCGGGACGTACAGGTTATCCAGGTTTGCCTGGAATGAAGGTAAGGACATGCTTTCAGCCTGAAATTGTTTGAATTTGTGATGTATGATAACAACTCACAAAGACAACACTGAGTGAATAGGTGACCATAAACTATACATTTCCTTAAAAATTATCATGTCCAGATCTGTGACTGTAGGTATGGGTCATAACTGTAGAAGCAATGTTAGCAAATATATGGAAGGATGTGGAAGAGAGGATAAAAAGAAGGAAGTATAGATTGAAGGATAAATAACATCATTTTAGTATTATCCACAGGCTTGCTTATTTAATAGGTAGAAACAGAGTGAAGCAATCCAGAAAACTTAATCAGAACTAATGTATCACTTGTTCGAAAATAATTGGTTGCTAGGTATTACTGATTTTTCAAACACGCTTTATATTATGTGGCATTAGAGGTCTTCACCTACCTGCTATGTCTTTGTGTGGGCTTCTTTTTTTTTTTGCTATTACATTATCAATGTAAAAATAACATAATTCAATTAGGAAACATGGTAATGTCATCATGTTGCAGTGTGCAGGATAAATGTCATGTATAGATATGTAAGGTTTAATTTATTTTACAAAATGGGTTGTCTGATTTGGCTGAATAGTTTTGTACAATCATTTTAACCTAAATGTTATTTCAGGTAAAGTGAAAAAGCAGTACTATATCTGGAATGATATAAAAGTGTCAGTTTTTCCTACTTAAAGAAATCTATGTTTTGCTTATTTGGGGCAAGGCAACGGGATGGTTTTAAGGACCTCTCCCCAAGCAGCACATTCTCACCTTCCTTTGCACCTCCATCACATTGCTCAGCCACCTGTGTAAGCCCAGTGTAAGCTCCCTAGTTGGAGCAGACTGCCCCCTGGCTCATGTGACAGTGCTTGGCCAATCAAAAGAACCAGTGCTGTCGTGTAAAAGGAGGGGGAGTGAGTCACATGTTCTTTGTTTGCTTCATTGTAAATGTAAGAATATGTTGGTGAGGGGGGAAATAAATACAAAACTGTTGCTTTGCCCTGTATAGATGAGGGATGTATAGGTGATGAAATCTCTCTTTTTCTGAGATATGTAACTGCTTGAAAACAGTTATCTCATTAATTTCAATGTGCTACAGATGTTATGACATGCCACCAAGAGGTTAAAGAAAATCTTTCAAATTCCCCATTTAGCATATAGTGTGAGAACATTTTCAAAGCCCACCACTTAACCCAACAATACTCTCTTTTTCTATGCTCCCTGCCATGCCATTGCTATGTAGTACTAAACCTGTGTAAGCTCTATGTACACTATGTATATATATATATCAGAGCTTAAACAGGGTTGATGAGACTGTCCTCCTCTTCAAATAATTATAATTGGTCACTCAGGCCTGAGCACTTCATCCTGGGACAAGTTCACATGCTCCTTCACACTTGGAAATACTAGAAATTTGCAATGGCTGCTATGAAAAATTAAACAGGCAGGGGAGGGCTGGGGAAGGCCAGTATAAATAGGCCACGGGTTAGGCTGGTAACAGACTCTGTCACTTGAACAGTAATATTTTCTTCCAGTCTATTAGTAGCAAAAATATTTCATTTCTATTGTAGCTCTAACCTTAAAGTCACTTTTTTCAGTTTCCATCTTGTGGATCTGCATTGCCACTCTTAGACACCAGGAAGTGAACAGTCGCATTATTAATCATAATCAGTGTCACATAAACATCACATAGCTATGATAAAAAAACAATTATTATTTTTGTCTATAATTTCAGGGCCACAAAGGTGTAAAAGGAGAAGCTGGTGAACCTGGAAAACAAGGCCATAAGGTAATCATTTGAATCACTATATATTTTAAAAAGGAAAGCTTTTTAAAGCTTTGAGAAAGTTTAAAAAAAATTCAAGTGACAAAAGGCATACAATTAGTTGGTGAAGTTGCATGGCTGCCATTTGTATTTGCATGAGTTTGTCAAGTGGTAGTATATCAAACACAGCTGGGCTTGCTGATTATTGAAAATGTTTTGCCATTCATTTCAAGTGGTTCTTAATTTACAACATGTCTGTCCCCCATGGGGACTTTTAACCCCAGATTACCTTTGCATCAAAAAATGTTAAAATGCTCAACAGAAAATTGCAGAAGACTTTATTCTGGTATATGTAAAATTCAATTTATAGGTGAACGCTAAAATAAAGCATCATCCAGAACTTTTATTTGTGGTTTTGGACAGATTCGGGAAATGTTAGAACCAGTGTCAATATTTTATTATTTTAAGATTTAGGATGGAGGAGCACTGGACTTTAAGCATGGTGGAGGTTCTGAATGAATCGGCTCTCTAATGTCTGGAATCCAACAGGATTTTTGGGAAAGTAAAATTATGTGGATTGAAACATTGAGAGCACCAAGCCATAGGTCTTGGTCTAGATAAAACTTTTTTTTATTTGTCACAAAAGCAAGACATGAATTTGGTTGGATGGCTTTTTGATTTTTTTAGTTGCTTCTCATCATATCCTGTATGGGTAATCTGTCTTCCTGGGTCCCAAGCCCTACTCCATAAAAGCCATGGGTTCCATTCACAGCCAAAAAAATCTAAAACAGCTATATGCAGTTTGGAATACATGGTTCTATAATTTTAAGCTATACTTGAACTATACATCAGCAGTTCTGGTTGTGCAGCTTGCTGATGGGGTATAAAGAAATCATTTGCATCATTATTCTCAAAAATAAGCAGATAATTCCTCATTTTAGGACAGTGGGTCCTAAAATGAGGAATTATCTGCTTATTTTTGAGATATAGTGGAGTGAGGCATGTGCATACCTTCTGTTGTAACAAGGCTCTACTGTGCTACACACTGTTTCAGTAGGAGGGCTTTTTATTTTTTTTTTACTTCACACCATAACCTGTATGGTTATACTGTCTATTTGTCACAATAAAAACGTCTTTCAAGAGCTTACATCCAATGCATTTGGAGACAGGGGTTTTACACAAATACTTCATAAAATGTAGGTGCAGGAGGAATCTGATTGTGAAAATGATTATCCTGGGGTTTAACTCTTTGTCAACTGTAGTTGAAGGCTCATTCAGTTAGGCTGTCAGACAGCCATACAAACTCACTCAACAAGCCTACATTTTAAGAATTCATTACATCTTGCTAATAATAAATGCTGTTGCTCCTGCTACATGTATTAGGTATAGAGAAAGTATCATGCCAGGCAAATGAAAACGACATACCTTTATATAATAATTCAATCAGTGCCATTTCTGGTATGGGGAAATGGGGCTGATTCATGAAAACTGAAGGTAAAAAATTATGTTTGGAACTGGAGTTGTTTTTAAAAGTGACACCTGATTGTTTGTTATAAGCAACACTTCCAACTATTTACACATCTCCTGTTCTCCAGTTTTTCATGACACTGTAACAGCGTCCAATGCATAGACAAAGCAATATGCCGTATGTCCTATGACTTTAGTACATAATGTGTGTATTAAAATTAAAAAATATTTGGATATATACGTTCTAGCACCGTGTTTTTTTAGTGAATGAAATAACTTAACTGATGCAATTGTATTTGGACCATTTCTATTAATTTTTAAAAAAATTCTACTTCTGTGTAGTATTGCAGCAGTGCAGAATCTCTAAAGCTGTAATTTCTCCAAACTGTATAAGAGAAGCTATAAATGTTGACATGGTGGGTTTTATCATGAGAAGATTTATCAAGCCAGTTGTAGGTACTTCAAATGCTGCTTTTGCCATAACACTCTGATATTTAGTACATTTCCAAGTATTCTTGTTTTACAGAAAGTATTTTTTTCCTCTTGTTACAGGGAGAAGAAGGAGAACAAGGAGTTATTGGAGAAGTTGGATCCCAAGGCCCTCCAGTAAAGTGCTTTTATTTTGGAAACTATTCTAAAAGGATACATTTACATCTGATTTACTTGTGATGAATAACATCTAGATAATTTTATAATTTAAATAAATTAGGAAATGTGTCACCTTATTAGCCTAGTATATCAGTAGTTTCCTTTTGTAACTAGATTTGATCACAAAAACCTGAACTTCCGCTGGATTAAAAAAAAAAATGTGCCTACTTTATACAGACAAGGCATCTTGTTGGGAATAATCTGTTTAAGGCATTTGTATGTGTGTGCTATGGTGGCATCCTGTGTCTCACTCCAATATACTATGGTGGAATATCAAAGTAGACCATAGACTTTACTATGTTTACTCATAGGTCAATATAGACAAATGCACATTGGTGTAAAATCTTAAAATATTGGAGGAAATGTGCAAAACGTAGGTACAACCTAAACAGAATATACTGGGTTTCTTGGCTCTTTAAGATGATTTTCTCTCTATATATCTCAAATTATTCTTTTTCAAAACCAGTCATCTATAGAAACCTTGCCTTTAAGGTAACAGTTTTGTATTAATAGAAGCCTTTAATCTAGTGCACGTTTAACACTGAGAGGTTGTTAATGCTATGTCTCCACAGTTACAACTTTACCTTGTAAGCGTATGACCAGAAATGACTTACAGGTTAACAGGGCATCTTGCCTGCAGACATTCTCTTACACAGCAAGGAAAAAGCACGAGTAAAGAATTACTGTGACAGTAAAGCAATTGCAGTTCTATGTATATACATTCCTTATAAAATACACTTGTAATATACTACCTTTCAAACAATATTATTTGCCATTAAAATTGAAAAGAACATTTCTTTATCATGTAATAAGGGACAACGATTTGCGGTTCTATGCAGCTATTCAGACTGGTGTTTACTCAGTAATGCCTTGGAGGTCCTACCCAGACCCTGCTGGACCGAAGATTGTGAGACTTGTCTGGAATGTGACTTTCAGGCACTGAGCTTTGTCTGTGGCACTTTCTAGGCATTTGGGTTCTGTGTTAGTTAGCCACAGAACACTTTACAGGCCTAGAGCCATGGGACAATTTCAGGTGTGACCCAGTCTCTAAAGAGTACCCCATATAGACTAATAAGTATCTAGGGGCTACAGCACTAATTGGTAATGGTGAATGCCACCAATACTCCCCTGTTATGTCTTTTTTCCCCGCAGAAATGGTTGAATGTCACGCCTGCCCTGCCCACTCTGTTCCTGCCTTTTTCTTTCAGTGTAAGGTAGCTTCCTACCACCATTGCTCGTATTTGCTAGAGACACACGGTTCACACCTCAGGTTGTCCTTGCTGCTGCCTAGAGTGACCTCGTCACCTCTAGCCATTAAACCTCTCTTGCAGTGCAATATGACAGATCCCAAGCACAAGAGAAGCACTCCCACTGCATCTGATTGCTCCAGCTCACAATCCAATAACGGATCCAGGGAGGCCTGCTGTGTCCTTCCCAGGGGACTTGACACAGATAGTCTGGCTCGGTGTTACCTGCTTGAGTCAACACACTCCTCCCATAGCTCTGTCAAGTGTGACCCCCTCCTCTGCCTTATCCAAGGAGGAGTTCTCTGCAGGTATGCTGTATTTTATGGACAAAATTGCAATTATGATTGCTGACTTGGAACGTAGAGGTTTCTGCAGCTGAAGTGGCCTCTGAGTCTTCTGCTGTGAATGTACCATCTGACTTAGAATCTCACAAATCCTTAAAGGATGGATTTCTTCCTGAAAACTTTCAGTCAGCTGAATTAATTCCCAGGTTAAAAATACCATAGCAGCTCTTATTGATGCTGTAAGAGCCTCATTTAAAATGGAATAGCCTGTGACTTCTACTAATGCTGTTATCAGTCTGGGATACCTAAAAGGTCCCAAGACTATTAACATTTTTTCTAGTACACTCTTTACTTCTACTGTACAGAAAGTGGAATTTTCCTGACAAACTACTTACTCCTTCCAAATACTTTTGAGACCAACATCTATTTGTTGAAGAACTTCATAAAAAGCGAGCCATTCCCATTGTTGATTCCGGGCGATATCCCATCTTAAAACACATACTGTAGCTATTGAAGATACTCCAGTGTTTAAGGATCCCATTGATAAAACTTTGGAAGCCCTTTACAAAGCCTTGTTTTCACTAGCAGGCCCTGATATGCAAACTACTAGCGCTGTAATGTGAATCTGTCATACCTTAGGGTGAGTGGATTTAGCTTATGTCAAAGGACCTAACTAGAGCCCTTACTGATCATTTAGTTGTTAAGCGCTTAAAGCTTTTGCCTTCAGCCCTACATTATTGCATTGTTGGCTTAGTTTAAATTATCTGTCTTACCTCTCAAATAAACCTTCTGTCTGTGAACATAAGGAGGTGGCTGAAATGTTGGACTGCGAAACAGCAATGTAATTTTTTTTACTGTGCATGCCTTTTGCTGGTGCTTCTCAGGACAGTTTCATAAAGGACATTACTGGTGGTTAGAGTATTCATTTACCCCAACTGGCAAATCTTCTGGCTCTGAAGCCAAAAAGAGTTCCTTTTGTTTTTTCCCACACTTCTGACTCCAAAGCCAAACGTAAGGGAGGGACCCAGTACAACCACAATCCTTGGGCCTCTAAATTCTCCAAAACTACATACATGTCCAAACCTCTTCAACATGAATGGATGCCCCCTGTTTCAAAGTGGGGTTGGCATCTGTTGGCCTTTGCAGACTGGTCAGAAATCATCTTGGATGCCTGGGTAGGGGATCTGGCTTGCAAAGGCTACAAGTTAGAGTTCTGCTCTCTACTCCTGCCCCACATCATGTTGTCAAACCTGTTTCTGTCTCCGCACAGGCTAGAAGACTTCCATACTTCTCTTGCAGACCTTTTGAACAAATAAGTTATTACCATTGCGGCAATGACACAAAGATTTCAGGGTTTTAAGTTCAACCTTTTCACTGTTTAAAAACCAAAAAGAGGCATTTGCTTCATCTTGGATCTGAAGGCTTTAAATGTGTTCATTCAAGTCTAAAAGTCCTAAATGGAACACGACCAAGTCTGACATGGAATCCACCAGAAAGGCTTTATAGCCTCTGTGAACATCAAAGATGCATACTTGCATGTCCTCATCTTTCTAATGCATTAACGGTATCTCCTTTATGTTGTGACACTCAACACTATCAGTTTGTAGCCCTACAGTTTGTGGCCTATCATCCATACTCCGTGTTCACCAAGGTTATGACCCCAATGCTAGCCTTACAACGCTGCTGGGGTATCCCTCCTGTGGAATACCTTAATAACCTCCTATTGAGGCAACAGTCAACTCAATACTGACCAGTATTGTGATGCGAACAGCCTGCACCTAAAAAAGATTTGGTTAGGTCATTTATCCTTCCCATACCAGGCAGACTATTTCAGCCAGCAGTGACTGGACCTCAGAAAATGGTCCATACACACGCAAATGTTTTATGTCCTGTGTCACAGGTGGGAAACCACAAATGTGAACCTTAGCCTTCAAATTCAATAACAAACTGGACAGTTTTGTTTCCAGGTGCAAAGATACTTTGGGCAGAAGCAGCAGTTGATCTGGTGACTCTTGTGGGACCAGTATAGTCTAATCTAAGGCTTTCCTCCTCTGAAATGACTTTTTTATCTACTGTGCAGGATCGAGATAGAGGGCACTCCGGTGGTCCTCGTAGCTTCTAACTCTCCCAGGTGGATATGGTACTCTGACCTGATCAAACTTCTGTCATTCCACATTGACCAGATCTCCTGTGTCAAGGATTAGTTTACCACCCTTCTTCATGGTTGCTGGCTTTATGGCAGGGGTCTCTCTGATTCAGTAATTGCAGGTTTAACATCACACATGGAAGGCTTGCTTCACTTGGTGTGAGGAAAGAAAATGTTCACCCTCGGAAAGAGTCCTAACCTCTATACAATCAGGTCTGGATTATTACTCGGCCTTAAGTACCATCAAAGACACACATCTCGGACCTTGCAATCTTATTCCAAATACCACTTGCTTCTTATTTGTTATTTAAAACTGTTTTCCAGCATGTCTCCTATGTGGCCCCCTCCTTTAGAGCTACTTGTGACTCCATAGGATTTAAAACTGGTTCTGTTGGCTCTTCAAAGACAAATTATTGTTCAGGCTTATAGCTTAGAGATTTGATTACACATTTTCCTGACAAGGGCATTTAGGCATCAGGATACTGTTTCCCATATTTTCAAGGCTGCCATCTGGTCCTCTGCTCATACATTATCTAGGTTTTATCAGATGGATGTTCAAGGTCAAGGTCCTACCAGCAGCCCTCTGAATTGCAGACAGCCTCCCGTTTTATAATTTTTGTTATGTGGGCCTTTAAGAGTTTTGCTGTTTTGTCCACCCATTTGATTGCTTTTGGTTGTCCTAATTGTATCAGAATAACTGAATCCTGTGTCCCTCAATGAACAATAAAGAAACCAAGATTTTTGTACTTACCATTATATCTGTTTCTCAGAGTTCATTAAGGGAAACAAGTCCCACCATTCTGTGTTGTGATCAGCTCCTAAATACTGTTTTCCCATAAAAATGAAACCTGGTGGGAGTTGGAGGAGTCATGGCCAACAGCTGGTAGGCAGCAGTATAACTCAATAAAATCAGAAAATCTGAATCCTGTGTCACTTGACAAACTCCAAGAGATAGATTTTACGGTAAACACAAAAATCTGGTTTTCCTGCATTATACAATCATATACAATGATGTGCAATTTTATAGTTTTCACTTATCACTGAAAATATTTAATATTGTCTGCACATGTATAATTATGTTTAAAAGATGTTTACAACTTTTTATGTCTCTTTTGTTATAGGGACCACAAGGATTAAGAGGAATCACTGGTGTATTGGGGCCACAAGGTAGTAAGGTAAGCTCGGAAAATATTTTCTAGACAAATCTGATTTTATACAAATACGTCTGAGCCCCCACACCATTGTAGTGCATGAATACCCTTTTTTGTGCACCTTCATGAAAACCAATTCATTGTTATTGCCACCCACCTAGCAAGATGTGCGTTCATTGCATGTCTTGCTTAGCGCATTTGGGTGCAAAACACCACAAAATGCACAGTTAAAAAGGTGCAAAGTTTGAAGCTGAAAATGGTCCGTGAGATTCTTTACCATGTTTGTCATGCGTGTGGCGGCCTATTGAAATGAATGGACTGCCCTATGCATGATGCACAATAAACATCAGCAAACAAAGAAATATATATTTTTATTCAGTAATCTGTAGAGACTTGTCCAAGGTTTTTGACAGAGAAAGAACACCCAATGCAGAACAGATTAAGACAAGAGCCCCTAGGATTATTTAAAATATTTATTTTTACAAGTTAAGTGTGTGTGTGTGGTTTGTCTACTTCTAATAAAGATTTTGTAAAATCTGGTGCTTCCTGTTTACTTCAACAGGCATCGCAAATTTGGCCCTTTAGAGGGCAGATAAATTAGATATATATCCCTTCTACATCTTTACACTTCTCCTTTACGGTGCCCTTCATTCCAGATAGTGATGTAATTAATTTGAAGATTACTAGTGAAGAAGGTATTTTTTGATTGCGGTTATTTTCAAGCATGCCTAAAAAATCCTGTCACTGATTAAGGAACCCATAGTTGATAAAAACTGCTTTGCAATAACATGTGACTTTTTAATGCATTCACACAGAATGCAGTAAAAAGTCACATGTGCTTAGTGATTGTTATAAACCTAAGATTATAGATCACTTAGACCATCTAAAGAACCTTAGACCACTAATATTTTATTAGAAAATAAATGTTTGTCTATGTTAAGTTGGCTATGTGCTGGCAACAGACAGGGAGGTGTTTCACTAAAAATAACAGACCGTAAGATATGGGTCCATCTTTAAACTGTTGTAATGTGTGTCAACAGCAAGCTCCCTCCTGACTCACTCAATGGGTGTTAGTGGTGCAGACCTATACAGTTATTGCAACATGTTTTAAGATCTCTGTGTGCAATAATATGAGTTTTACAATAGTTAGAAGCACTTCCCAGCTGTGGAAGTGCTATACAATTCGCTCCTCAAAGGAACATTACAAGCTCAAACTAGACCTGTTTCTGTATGATTATTCTTGCAGTCAAGCTCATTATATGCTGTAGGTAGCAGTTTTTTGCTGACACAAAGCTAAAGGATCTGAGAATGTTCAGACAATACATTGTGTGAATATTCAATTCAGTAACCCAGTCTTGTGCAGATGAAATAAGTAAACAGATTTATTTTCTTCACTCTTTATTGTGTGAACATTCTCAAATCCTTTAGTAAGTCAGCTTCAAATTGTCAGTGTAAATAAATTTTCAGCTCAGAAATGTCACACAGTTAAGAACTACATAATTAACTGAAAACAATTATGGAAGGCTGAAAAGAAGAGTCTAAGGCAACTGTGTTTCCTTTTCTAGATGTCCAACCAACAATTTAAGTGCTTAGTTTCTGATTTTCATAGTTATAAGAGTTTGTGTCAGAGAGAAGCTTAGTAACCTCCTCTGTGGTGACAGGGTCAAAAGAGGAAAGTAACGAGTGTGATGGAGGATCAGGTACTATAATAAAAGGAGCAGTTGATTGGACAGTGGCGATCTGATCTCGAATGGTATCTATTTTGTTTTTGAAATGAATGGCAATGTCCTGGGCAGTGAGTGAGTTAGTGGGTGGTGGTGGTGGAGGACATAGTAGAGACTTGAAGGTAGAAAAGAGTTGACGAGGTCTGGATGAGAGTGTGTTAATGAGAGTGACAAAATAAGTTTGTTTGGCAGCACGGAGGGAGGAGTTATATTTTATCAGGGCAGCTTTGTACAGGGTAAAGTCTTGCAGAGACCTAGTTCTAATCTTATAGAATAATTTAGAGCCTGTGATTCTGAAAATATACTGTTTCCAGCTCCATGTGATGGTACGGATCATGTGTCATTTCCTCAAAGGGGATCTCATTTGGTGCATTTTTGTTGAAATTTTTGTCATGTTCGTGCTATACTAACTTTGTGCTATACTAACTTGTGCTTTACTAACCTAAACACACGCACGCACCAGGTGCGTGTGATTTTTACACAGCAAAGCGTATTTATCAACCAAAAAGTCTCTATAAGCATATTTCCACTAATGCCATATATGGAAAAATCATGCACATGATGCATTTATAATGCTGCTTCACAGTTTAGACAAAAATGGTTAGCTCATGCATTTACATTCCTTGCATTCATCAACGCAAGCAACACAATGTAGAGCTAATTTACACAACATCACCTTGCAATTCAGGGCAGGGCTTTGCACAACACACCTGCTGGGTGTGTACACACTACAAAGGTGTTTAGATTCCACCCATAGATCATGCTGGGAGGGAACACACTACAGAGGTGTATACATGTTTGTGGTGTGTTTATAAGGTTAGTAAATCAACCCCTAGGTGTCAGTTTAAAAATTCACACAATGACAAGCAACCCTAAAAGTCTGTCAGAAGACAAATACACAATTAAATGATTTGTGCTACCTTTATATTTACTTATAGTGTTATCATTTTTACTTATAAGGGTAATCGTGGAACTGATGGAGTACCTGGTCCCCAGGGAGTTGCTGGTGCAACTGTAAGTATCACCATCTATACTTTTACAACTTTAATCTGTATTAGCTTGTAAATGGTACCAACTGCCAGATCATGGAATACAATAGGAGCAGCTGCACCGACACATTCATTGATTACATTTTGCCTATTTGATATCTTAATGGGTAGTCAGGAGAAATTAATTTTATTACACACATAGACTGATTACAAACAGGTGAAACAGATCTAGTCTGCCACATACCTGGTCAGTGCAAGGGCAATGGTAGAATAAGGTTCAATGCAAGGGCAATAATACAATAATGTTGAAAGTGTTGAGTTTCTAGGCTTAAAATTTTTTTTTTTTCAGGGTGACCAAGGCCAGCGAGGTTCAATAGGAGAAGCTGGGCCAAAAGGTGAACGAGTAAGTACAATTGCATTTGCTGCATTGCTCTTGAATAAATATTGCTGAATACATATTCATGATTTAGAAATGTCCAACAGGTATTACAAATTCTAAGCAATGCCCAACATTTTAATAACTTTTTCTGCTTTTTTTTTGTCAGGGAATTCTTGGACCAAGAGGAATTTCTGGAATGCCAGGATCTAAAGGGGAAGCAGTATGTGAACTTCATTACATAAATAGATTTTAATTTTAAGCATTGTTATTATTTTGACAACACACAATGCACATGGTTTTAGGATACTTTCAGATCCAAAAGAAACTACTCTGTAATTAACAGTTTAAATCTACACAACCAAAAGCTTTCTCTTATGTTGGTGTTAGAATTTTGCTTTGAAAATGTTTTTGGTTGGCCTTTCCTTCAAGCACAAAAACAACTTGAGTTGAGCTTGGTAAATGTTGACTTACCAGCTGGTTAGTAGTCAGTGTAAGCTTCCAGATGTTATAACACATTTGTTGGCATGCCATCCATCAATCCAGTATGTGGGACTCACGTGCCAAAACAACAATTGCAAGGGAACTTGTGTCTAAAAAAATAGAGCCTTATTAATCTATAAATTGTGTAAGACAAACTGAATTAAATTACAGAATTCTTACCACTCACCTACCACTTACATTGGTAAAGTATAGTAGGATATGTAAATCAGTTGTAAGAATGAGGCAATTATTTTATTTTTACTAGTCATCTGATGAGCTGGTTAATAACTTAATAGATAAGGTGCCATGTATTTGCTGTGAGAACCAGAACATTTCCCTCATTCCATCATTTTGGCACTTTGGTTTCCTCTACCGATAAATAATAATCAGTTCTTATCCTCCAGATCAATGTAGAATCAAAGTTGAGTTATAATATGGGTGGTGGCCTCCCGTTGGCTGCCCCAAGCATCCATGTTTCTATTACTTTGTCATGTGGTACTGGGTTACTACATATGGGGTGCTTTGTCACCATGGTACTGAAGCTCTTGCCCGGTATGAGACAAGTCTACAAAAAGGTTTCCTGTGAAGTTATACCTTGCCTGGTCACGTCACTGAGCCTATGCAATGATTATCCGCTCAAAATATTCAGTCTTAGGTAAGACTGTGGTTATTGTGATCAGTCAGAAATAATGAATTTACAGCAAGGTTTATATAGGTCCAGCAATCCAAGAGCGGGGTGCACTCTTGATTGATGGAGCAGGTGTAAAGATCTGGGAATTCAAGCCCAAAGACCTGCACAATAGTGTTCTTAAGAATTATAAAAACTCATTCAGTAATTTAACTCTCCAGCATCTGTCAGAATTTAAATATCAGCTTAGAGTGGACTGCCTCTTTAAAAGAAAGTAATTGTCAAGTACAAAGAAACCATTTATGTCATTATGGTACATTGCTAATACTCAGCTTAAATCAATAAAACTCAACAATATGAGATGACTATTTAATTAGAGGAGTGTTGTTATGCCATTCAAACCTGCTATTATGGAGGCTTGCTAATATATTCAGAAATATTTACAGTAGGGTTAGCTATTGTTGGTCGAACTCAAAGCCAACAAATGTTTTTTGCTTTAACCCTTTCGCTGTGCCAGCTGATTTGAAAAATGTTCCGGAGGGCTTGGCAGCGAAAGGGTTAATTCATGTCTTTAGTCTAATTGTAATATATAGTATATTTATTATGAACATCAAAATTGCATATATTGAAATCGATTAATACTTGTGTTCACAATGTTAAGTAATGATAAGAGAACAAATACACAGATTCATCAAAGTTTGCTAAAAACATATTTTTTCTTTAGGGCTTGCCAGGCGTTGATGGTCGAGATGGAATCCCTGGAATGCCAGGAGGAAAGGTGAATTGAAGAACAATAAACACACAGTGTGGTATCACTGTTCATAATAGTTTGATATATAGCTGGCTTATTAAGACCTAAAGCAAGCCAAGCACTAGGGGATATGTCACAATTAATGAATCAAAGCCTAAACCACTTGCATTCATGTGACAAGGTCTCTGTAAGGGAAGATTACTGCTGTGTGATGAACTATGTATAGATCATTGTTGCTCAAAGTAAATGGGTATGTTTGTTTATTGCTCAAAACTGGAACAAAAGCAATCATAGGAATATAATGAAAACAGTTACGATAATACAAAAGGATTTCATTGGAGTGTCACTTATCTCTTAGCACTTCAATATAGTCAATGATATTACTGCGACCATATATCAAATACATGGCATTAATGTCATGAAACACATGACTTATTTTAATATCCCATTCTATAATGCTTATTTCAAATGAAACGAGTGTTATAAAGTGTGGAACATTTGATGTAGAATTCTACAAATGACAAGGTTAATGATAGCTTAGAAGTGTCACTAGTCTATGAATAGAACTTGATTGATCTTTCCCATTATTATACCATTAGAACCTATTCTGGCATTACGTGCTGATGATAATGGTTTAAAAGAGGTGTAAAGCACTTTGTTACAATGATGTTACAGCCTCATAACCAATATGACACCTAAAGCCATTACAATGATTAAATGTACATGTTTGCTTTTATTCACTTTAATGAGATCTTAATTCTTCAAATGTGGTTTACATACTTATACATTCTCTAGTACAGGCACACAGAGTTTGAATGCCAAAAAAGTAAATTGATCCTATAAATATATATTTGAAGAAATTATATTTATTAGTCAGTCAGTTTTAGAGCTGACATTATTACATGTATTATATAATTAAACAGATATTCTTTAAAATATATAATTATATGAAACGAGAGTAGTCATATACAGTATATGAAGAGTAGTTGTGTCATACCTGTATAAATAGAAAATCTCTTTCTCTCGCTAATAAGGGATATACAACAAAACAAATCAATAAATATGCTCAGCGCTGAAAGTACCAAATAATAAATATGTGTAAAAAATTTGTAATAATTCATAAACACCATCATTATTTTATTTATAGCATATTGAGAATATATCACCTATTTTTGAACATCATTGCTGTTTTTAATATCACTTATGGGATTATTAATTTTTACACATATTTAATATTTTGTACTTTCAGCGCTGTGCAAATAATTGATTATTTTCCTTGTGTTATATGATTTTTTTTTTTTAGAACAAGCTGTATGACAGCATTCATGATTATCAGCAAATGTGAAATACAGCTATTGTGTGGTCCATTGCAAGCAGGAATATATGTGGCATAAAGACTAATGTATCACCCACTATGAAATGAAACAAATATTTATTAAAGTGCCTTGAAGTGGCCTGACTTATATAAAAGTACTTGGCCTGGTGACTCATATGTGTGTCTAAAACTTCTTATATTGTACAGTAGAGAAACAGAAAAGACAATACTTACACATTTCAGTAACAAAATACTTGCCCTAATTAAAGGGTCAGTCCATGCAAAAAAGATATTTCAGTTGTAGGCGCAGTGCAATGGACTGAGTCAGCCCCTGGCTTATTAATATATCTTAGGTATTTCAGCTGCGAGATGTTCCTGCCATAATTCCTGACTCTGGTGCTGTCCACCCAAATGTGTGGGTGTCCTTGTTCACCTATATTTGTTTCCGAACCTCTCGTTGTATTTTCTATAATATAAAGCAAATGAAAAGTTCAACAGGGAGAGTCAAATGTTCTTATAATAGCCCCAGCACATATGCATGATCACTAGCACAGAGATCTCATTAGTTGAGTGCCTAGGAGATGTAAAGTATTGTCAGGTAGTTTAATTATCCAGCAATTGTTAAAGCAATTGTTAAAGCCATAATATCAGTTTTGGGTGGACTGTTATTATATTAACTGATATTTAAAATGTATATTTTAGGGTGATTCTGGAGAGCCTGGTGCCCCTGGAGAAGCTGGACTACAAGGATTGCCAGTAAGTATTTCCCAATATACATTATTTAAATACATTTACTAGTATATCACAATGTGGGAGATATTTACTTTATATTACAATAACTGTATATGAGATGCTGTTTACAATGCTATTTTACTTTGCCTATTTACACTGAAAGGTCTATTCACAAAGAGGTGAAGAGTTTGCCTTCTCCAAACTCTTCACCTTTTTGTGAATATCCCTGTGAGTGTTACTGGAATATATCCAGCATTTACCACTTGCTGTCCGGAGCAATTTCTTACTATGTGCACATGATAATTAAAATTTTTGGCTAAAAAATAACTTAAAACCCCCAAACAATTATATATTTTCTGAAAGCAGAAGCCCTGTAGTATAAAAAAAATGCTAGTTGTGGTATTTACGCAAATGTTTATCAAACCAGTATTTTTAGGATAAAATACACTAAAATTAAATTTAGTGCACAGAAAACAAATACCCAATTTTTTGGTAAAATATAAAATACAGGGCCACGTTCGATAAACAGATACGAAACATGTCAAGCAATAACATTGCGTGCGTCTGGGGGGCGTGGCCAGCAGCCGAGGCGGATACCGCAGAGTAGCAGAGCTCCGGCATCATCGTATCCCCAGGGCTGGATCCTAAGCACAGAGGACTTCCACTCTGCTACCCCTGGCTGACCCTGATCCCAGTGACCCACAAGCATGGCGGGGGAAAGAAAATCCAAGAGGGGGCCCCGCAAGCTTACTGATTTCTTCCGCTTGGCGGGATCGCCGCAGAACCAAGATGGCACCGGCTCGTCACGCGCCTCGTCCTCCCCCGCAGGTTTACTTAAGCTGTTCCTCTTGGCAGGCATTCGGGACCCTCTCCGGCCGCTAGCCCGGCCAAATCCAAGCCCAGACGGGACTCAGAAGGCTCACAGGTATGGCCTGAGGAGGTGGATGAGGGGGCTAACCCTGAATTCACTGTGGTTAGGGAGCGGAATACGGCCATTGAGGACTGCTCATCTCCCCCTGCTTGACACTACTATGAAAGACATGCTTGTCTCTCTTAGGAGCTCCCTTCATAGGGATATGCTTTCAGCTCTTCACCAGTTGAAGGGGGATGTTAATGCACTGGGAGACAGAGTCAGCCATATTGAGGATAAGATGGGGGAATATGCTGAGGCCCATAATGATCTTGTGGATGCCCACAAAGATAACGAATCTGCCATGAGAGCGCTCTCTGTGAAATTAGCGGACCTTGAAGACAGGTCGAGACGCAACAATGTTAAATTACGTGGAGTCCCTGGAGAACATACCCCCTCCAGAACTACGGGCCTATGTACAAAATCTGCTCAAGTCCTTGCTACCACCCTTGAATATATCGTGGATAGGGCCCATCGGCTCCCAAAACCATCCTTGGTCAAAGAACTACTTGCCCGGCACCCGAAACTGCATTTCCCGGACGTCGGGCGATAGGGATTCGCTCCATAAGACGAACAGAAATTTTTGCCCCCCTTTTGGGGGGAAAAAAGTGCGTCTTATGGAGCGAAAAATACACTAATAATTGACTTTTTTAAAGAATTGTTAAAAAAACACTATTTTGTCGTATTTTGTGTTCATGTCAATTATTTTATTTAATTCATTATTATTATAAAATATTTTTTTAGTTTATTCTTTTATGGCATTGGTACCTCTGTCATTGTAATACATAATCGATTAGTAATATAGAGCTATTAAAATTAAAAAGACCCGGTAAGCAGCTCAGAGCATGGCATGATCATTCAATGCTGGGTTTGTATTAAGAAAGTGTATCTATGATATTTAAAATTATTCATTAGTCTTTCATTCATCACTGTACTCTGCCATCTTTTCTTGCAAAACATGTTCGGAGCCTGTTGTAAGTGTCTAATTAATGCCACTCATCATGTCTCACTTCAACTGCTGCAAAATGTTCCAATTTGGCATCCTAATAAACCATATGTTCCCTCTTGAGTCTATACAAAACACCGCTACTAGCCTCATCCATCTAAGCCGCCATAACCTGCCTGCCAGCCCGCCATACAAATCTATTCCATTCTTTCCAGTTATGCTTCACATTAAAGTCCCCAGTGACACAGACAGCAATTAAAAAGGCTTCTCATTTGCTGTTATTTTTTAACAACAAGGTTCATTATATAAATAAGCTGCTATTAAAATGTACACCTATACAGGTATAACAGCAGTTATAATTATACCTATCATTTAGACAGTTCCAGAATATGAAGGTTTTAAGCTTTCGTGCAAAATGGAATTCACAGAGGCTTGATCACCAGTCATTTTTTTCATACAGCCATTGCATTGAAAACAGTATTGCTGTTTAAAAAGATTAGGCATAGACTAGTCATTTTAAAATATAATCAAAGATATGTCAGGACTATTGTTCAAAGTCGTAACAGTGTGAGATAACAGATTTAATGTATATATACAGTATATATGTATAGCTAATGCATAAAGTAAAGAGCTACCTGCACTAATTACAATAAAGCGCTGCACAAACTGTTGGCGCCATATAAATCCTGAATAATAATACTAATATTAGAATAGCATTATTACAGTGGAGCTTTCATTAAACTCTATAAACTACAAGAATACATTGCTGACATTTCACACTGTACACCAACAGTATACTTTTTCTTTGTGAACTTCAGTCAAGTGACTTTGCCTAGGCTGAGATGCTGAGATTATGTCATCAGTCTGCTCTAGGCTGGAGGAAGCATTTCCTCAGTCAGTCTACTCTCCCCTAGTGATTACTCAGGTTGTAACATTGTAACTATGTAGCAAGTCACAAGGTGAGGGGTTACAACAGGGAGCTGATCTGTGTCAGACATTAACACAACCTAGAAGTGCACAGAGTAAATCATTGCCAGGGAAAGAACTCTTTGTGAGGTAATAAATAGCCACAAGTGTTACAGCCACACGTTACTTGGTATATATTCACTTAACATGAAAACATATATATGATACATCCACTTTAACAATTATTTGTAATATAAGAAAGAATGTGGAGTTAGCTCAAAACAGTAATAATAGCTAGAAAACATTTAGCAAGGGATGAATATACATATACAATATGCACAGTTTGTTACAATCAGTTGTACACCATTAGGCTGTATGCAGTGCGGATCCTGTAAAGCCATGATCCCTACCCTATTGATTACATATGACCCACGTCTTTCAGTTGTACAGTTAGTTCTTTTGTAAAGGGACCCTTTGATGTTAACAGCACAAGTTCATCCTCAATAATATCTAATAATTAGAAGGATGGCATTAACAATATGTTACAAACCTCGGTGTGCAGCTCTATGCATGCCATATTTTGGTCCTTTACACTTGAACAGCTTTTGTAATGTGTGGCAGATATCATTATAATTCATACTCCATTTTCTTTTCATAAAAGCGGAACTGTTGATTTTTTTTAAATTTGCAATCTTTTCCTAAAATGCATGGAAGTGATAATCAACATAGGCTGGTAAATTAGGTTATTTCTGTCAAACATGTGTATAAATCTGAACTACTTTTTTATGTATTTTTAGGGTTTGCCAGGCAATCCTGGAGCAAAGGGAGGTGCTGGAGAGAAGGTAACAATGCTAACAAAGCTGCTCATTAAATAATTATATAAAATGCCTAAGTGCTGCACAAGCCGGTGTTCTGTTAACGTTTATTAAAAATGATCTTTTCACTTCAGCTGTCAGCCAGGTTTGACCTCCTACCAGAAAATTTAAATGTGGTCTTATTTCAACCACGGGAACACCGGGGGTGTTATATTCATAGTTTATATATGGTACTCCCCCAAATCTAATTTCCTGCTTATTGTCTTATTTCCCTGTAATTATTCGTGCTATCAGACTAATGTAAAAGATGAGGTAACAGAGAAGGTATGGGCATATATGAACCTTGATTCTACCATCTGACTCCTTCAGATGCCATAAATTGGATATGAGAAGCTCTGCACCAACACAAAATACAGAAATATTGGATACAATAAAAAAAATAGAGACAAGTGAGAATGTAATGCACTTTAGGGTGGAATTATTTAAAAGAGAACTATGGGCCAACCTTTTATGGCCATAGTTCTCTATAGGATCACAGGAGGACATATACTATGTCCTCCTGTGACCCAAAACTCAGTATATAGCATGCTATTGCCCGCTATATGCTGAGAGTGCAGAGCCGTGCTGCAGCTGGGACAGATCCCAACAATATTGTCGGGATTCATCGCGCTGGCTAATTGACAGCTGATTGACAGCTGGCTCTGCCTCTCACCACCCTCTGGAGGGAGAAGATTTGGAATTCAGCGATCAGCAGCATGTGTTCCCTGAATTCACGATCAATAGAGCTGACATGTGACAACTTTAGTGTCACACATCGGCTCTAATTATGGGGAAGAGTGTATTTCACTCTCCCCATAATTCTCCTTTAAAGATACTGGGCCAAATAAACCATTGTCAGTGCGCCATATTACAGCACAGAATCCTGCTTTTGTGGATGTGCCAAATAATAGTTGGATGTGAAGGGTATGAAAAGAAAGATGCGGCTAGTGCACCAACTTTTACAAAAACCCAAGTGTAACTTTCCACACAAAAAAAAACCTCACAATCTGCGCCAAATAAAAAATGGCCAAACAAAGTCAAGACAGTTACGCATTCTACTATTCACCAAATAAACTATATGTACTGCGACATAATAATTAATGGACATGCAATGCACCAAAGTTCACTGGGGAAAAGGGGGGTGGGGACATCTGCAGGTATGAAGTGCAGGCATACCTGCAGTAACCTACCAAACTCTAAGCTTTCAGCCAGTCACTTTTATTAGTATCCTCACTTGCCAATAGGAATATTCAGGAGGTAGAAAGGAGTGAGGCCTGGGATTTGGCTATGGCAGAAAGGTCTTGGAGACTTCAGGTATGTGCAGGCAAAAATATGTGACTGCACTTTATATTTTGTTCTCCCCTTTGCAGCTGTTAGAACAAAAAGATAGGCGGTCTTCTAAGGATCCCTTTACCAGTTCAGTTCTTGTAGATGGACTATCAAATAATACAAAATGTATTGCAGGGCAGGAGTTGATGCATTGCCAGCAAAGTGGGTCTTAAGGGGCTGCTTATCACTGCTCATTAGTATTTCCTACATAAAATTATCTCTTGACTCCAACATGCCCACAATACGTTAACTTCAACAAGAAAAACACTTCAAGAATGTCACATGTTCTAAGTAGAAATGTAAAACTTTGAGTTTTTGATAGCTAAACTATTGCTTTTTTATTTTCTTTATTTCTTTAGGGTAATGCTGGCACCCCAGGTGTATCTGGCCTAATGGGAAACTCTGGTAAACCTGTAAGATTTCATTTATTTTTTCCTGTAATGATTTTGTTGTTTAATCTTTCCAAATATAAGATCAACTTTTTGTTTTGTTTAAATATGAAAATGGTTAAATTCCCTGTTACAGTTTTATTTATTTGCCATCGGCTGTATATCATGTTGGGGAGACTTCCCTTTACTTCCTGGTCCAGAGGAACAACAAATAGTGAGATGAAATCACACCAGTGTCAGAGGAAATCCCCTGGCAGACAGTTGCCACAAAAGACAGTTATACAGCTATTTTTTTATTTTTTGTTTCTGAATGTATTAATAGGAAAGGATGCTTGTAAAAATATTATAATCTGAAGTGTCTCCTGTGCAATTGCCATAAAAACAAATATTGCATTGAATTTGGGATGTTTTTTCTGCTTTGTGAAAAACAGGGTGATCAAGGACCACAAGGTGAAGTTGGCCCAAGAGGACCTATTGGACCTCCAGTAAGTGGATTAAAATTATTATCTTAAAAACATTATTCTATTTCGCAAAAAGTATTTTTTTTTAAAGAACAACAAATTACAGAATGAAGAGAGTGAGATATATTTACTGACTCTAATCTTGTACTGTATATTAACCTATTCTACTAGTTAAAACACCTACTGAAGTTAGAAAAACTGTTATCTGATTCCATGTTGCTTTCATTAATCAACCCCCATTAATCATTCAGCCTTATTTTGTGGTAATAACAAAATGTTTACACCATGCATCCTGTGTTCATGACATGTAGTGTATAAAATAGAATGGCTTTTCAAGGCCTAAAAATGTATCTTTAGGCTGCTAATAGGTGGACAGATGTCTGACCAAGAACTTGGTGATGGATGCCGGCAGAGAGAGGAGGGGACAGTCACCCGGTGGGATACTATATGACACCGGGTCCCCTCCTCTCTCTCCTGATACTGTTGGGCGTTCGGTTCATGACCGAGCGCCCGACTTTTCAGAGGGGGGTGACACCAAAATGACTGTCAGTCATTTTGGTGTCACCCCCCCAATGGTGTCACCCGGGTGCGGGCTGGACCCCCCGCACCCCCCTTGTGACGCCACCACATATACTCAACCATGAATAAATAACACCGGGGAACAAAGTTTTTGTTGCATTGATGCCAGCACTTGTTCATAACTAATTTGAGTGTGCTGAATCTGTAGTTAGTTTTTCTGTGTAAGCTCTAGATTTTTTGCAATTCAACATTTACATTTGTAATGAAATTTTGACACCTCCCGCATCAGGACATGGTTTATCTTAAACAACTGTCTTGGCAAAGACATTCTTTATTTATTCACAAAAATGTGTAAATTCATCACATTATGCATGCAATTTTAAAAATAGGCAAAAAAAATCACTTGTCTGGAGTAAAATATGTATCACCACTTGTCAAATCTTAAACATTTATCCATTATAGTCAAATATAAGCATGCACAAATGGTTTTTTTACTTTAAATTAACAAATATTTCAACATAAAGATGAGGTCTTGATGGAAGCGCTCTCCCTATTCATCATTAAGCCCCAAAGTTCTCGAGTAATTGATCAAAGTGAGTATTCAGGAAATGGAGCTTGACACTCATGTTGCACCCAAGATCGCAAAAAGCCAACAGCATGCTAATAACGAAAACTTCATAGTTATCTTCTCAAGCTATCCCTAGTGTAAATAGCGATGGGTGTCCTTTTTTTGCGAAAACCACACGTTTCAAATTTCATGAAAACTAGAGCATGTAGAGGAGAACTAATTTCAGATTTTAAATCAGAATTGAAAAAAATTCTTAGAATCAGCTGAAAAATCTCATGCAACAGAAAAAAAAAATGTTCCCCAGTGTAATCTACCTTTGTTTATTACCAGTAAACCCAGTGGCCTGGGTTTACATACATACTGATTGCTTACTATGCAAATAGTTACTGGTATAATCAGTTTATACCTATTTCTATATTTTAACTGTATTTTATATTTCTAATTAAAATTGTATAGTTAGAAGAATTTAAAGACAATCTTTTAGCCCTATAAGAACATTTGGACATACAGCAGTCCATTAATTAGATGAAGTTTCATGTTACTGCCAAGCCTGACAGTGTCTGGTTTAATATTGAATAATTATATGCAGTGTTTAGGCACAGAGCAGTGTCAAGAGCTCACTCCTTTATCCAGCTTACTGCACACATTCAAATTGAAGGTGCCAAAATTGTTGATTTTTCACTGTTGAGTAACCCTAAATGGCTAGAGGAACGAAAATGTAAATGTTATTCCACCATCTGCTATGAATTTTCCCTTAGCCAGAGGGTTGTTAATTTGTAGGACCGTTGCTATATTATTAGCAGCTTGTAAGCTCATTATTATGGCATAGATGGTTCATGAAGCAGGTCCCCAAAAATGGACACTCTTAAAAAAACAGCCCATTGCTGATCGGCACATAGTTATTCTACACTGGCATCCAACAAAAGCTTTTGTTGAAATGTCGAATTATGTTACTTACCTGTTTTGATAAATTATCTGCAAGTTGATAACTATTTGACCCATAGGATAAGTAAAGGGATCTTTTGGACCTCTGTTCACCACAATGCAAGTGCAATAAAAAAAACATAAAATCAACTAAATAAAAGAATATTTTCAATACAATTGTCAGTGTTAATGCAGATATTAATATAAACTAAAAATACTAAATATACAATATTACACATATGTAAAGAGAAGCCCCCCTACCCAATATAAAGGTGGACCACTAGATCAGATCATGGGCTGATCACTAATCTGTGTATTGAGAATCACACCCAGAATTTGTAAAAATCTACAACTTACATAAACATATCCTAAGCCATAGTATGCATATATACCAGCTTTTTGCATAAGTTATATGTTTATCATAAATCACATATGCTGGTGTTTACTTATTTTTACAGTGCTATTTCTATACCGCCATCTGTTAGGAACAACTGTAAATTCTGATTTATTTCATCTTCATGCCAAACCAAGTAATGGCTTCATGTTTGTTGCTGCTAAGAAGATTAAACTTTTCATAATGAGTCTGGAATGTGGGTGCTTCTTGACCTAGAACAGCTGGATAGTCCTTTATTGTAAGGCTCAACCTGTCAGGAAGAGAACATCGAAGGCTTAATTAATAGTAATAATTAGGAAGCTAGGCTTATTGGGAAACTATTATTTATTTGCGGGGGTGCAGACTTCTTACATTATTTACACGATAGTGACTTTCAATGTGACTTTGTCCTTTGACAAAAATACACACATTATGCTTTTCACATACACATGTCTATCTAAATGCATTTAGAAAAATTAACTATAAATTCCCAAGGGAAATTCTAACAGCTTTCATTGTCTATAATAGCTCAAACAAAATTACCCAACTAGGTAGTTTCTTAACTATAGATTTCAAAACAAAGCAGGTAGGTAAAGATTTTAGTTTAACAAAATTAATTTAAAATATATCTTTAAAATGCAGAGAAATTCATCATTAGTTTTGCAAAACAAACAACCTGTTGTAATTTTGCTGCCACTGAATGGCCAGTGACAGTACCAACAGCTCTAATTTCACAGCTCTTACAAGACATATTGACCTCATTAACTAAAGAAAACTTAATTCACCTTTTAACTATGTACAGTATATGTATCTTCAGAATCACAGAGTAACATCAAGTAATTGGGGCATAACTTGCAATAGCTGGATGACATACTTAAGAGCAATAACAAAAGCAGTTAAGCATTGAACATTGCCAACATTTCTGAAGGAAACGTTTCAGTTCACTAGAACATACAGTATATACATTGTTCACATGTAAAGTCAGTGGAAAAATGGCATTCCCAGAAAGGTAAGCTAATAGTTTAAGAACAGACAGTTTTTTTCAATCTGTCTTCAAGGCCATATTTTAACATTAGTGGGAAGCCAAATTGGGTTTGGTTTGCAAGAGGTTCACCAATCTGCACCAAAGTTCTGAACATTAATATAAACCCCCATTAAACCCCCATTAAAGTCAATAGGAACTGAATCTTTAAAATCATTTTTGGCCATTGTAAAGGTAATTTGTCAAGGGGTTGTCAAACAAAGGATTATGGAGCTGGGCATTGCCCTGGGGGCCATGTACCAATTCAATAAAAAATTTAGGAGGAGCATCTCTTTTAATAATGCCTGTAATGAAAACATTAAAGTGAAGTGAAACATTAAAAAATTAAAATGAAAAATTCCTTCAAATAACATACTTGGGGGATGCCCTAAACTTGTGCCGGAAATAATGCATCTGTATAATGTATAGAATGAACTACAGCATAACTGACATGGATTGTAAGGGGGACCGGCACCCAAAAAACAAATGACAAAAGAGTCCCCCCCAGAATCCATACCAGAACCCTTTGGTCACCACACAACCAGAGCTGAAAGCTGTCACATATAACAGTTGTAGTAATACCACTACTATAGGTTTCACTTCCTGCTGCTGCAGTCGCATGTACAACGAGCAACCACTCTGCCTATTTTGTTTGCCTGGTAGTCAAATGCCGAACATGCACAATTCCTGAATTTCATCCCTACTTAACACTATGATGCTCTAGACAGAACTGAATGATGACACCCGTTTCTACAAGCTTCTTTCTACAAGCTCCACCCCTTGAGTCCATTGATTCTTTTAGTAGAGAATAATGATAGAATTTGCTATTGGAGGCAGCATGCTCTCTACCTTATATGCAGAAATACCTATCAATGTACAGGGCACCAAATAAGAGAAAGGGGAGATGGCTTAATGTTTCCTGAACTACTGTGAATCTTCTCGCTAAAACATTCCTTGGAAGCTACTCACCCTACAGTTTTCTTGCTGAAAGTAGCCACAAGTGCCAGTTTACACAAAACTGGGGAAACTTTATAGAAGTTTGTAGATTTGGAGGCTTAGTATTACTCTACCCTTTCCCTTCTGTCCTAAGCAGTGGCCCACAGGCAACATATTATGGTAAACATAGACCTGTCTGTTCTGTAGTTAACAATAATTTGCATTTTTTTTTAGTAATCTATCCTCAAGCTGCATATTTGTGACCCATAGCCTATTGTCTACATACAAAATCCACTGTCGCTGGTTACTCAGTTTGGGAATATCTTGTTTGTTCCCTAAACCCATGAATTTTGTTAGGTTCAAGCAATCATCATCAAATGGCAATATGCAAATAAAGAACACCTGTTTATTTGTTATTGTTGTTTGTTGATCCTAATAACAATATCAGGAGTTGGCATTTAGAGCCTCTTCAATTGCAGGTGTTCTTGAATTTCCTTCCAAAGTGAGGTGTAATGTGCACAGCTGTTTTCCGGGGAAGAGGGACATTACAGCTGAGAAGTGATGTAAGCCTTGTCCCTAGGTTTTAGTGATTGTGTCATTACACCCACTCTTTACATAGCTTGCTTTCTGTTCCATTTAGCATAACAAAACTTTACTCCAAATTAAATATAACTTTCCCATAGCTTAACTCCCTAAAGTTACTAGGATAATATAAAGTTTGGAAGAAAGTGGTCCCAAATCGTTGGTGTTGAATTTGGAGTCATGGATTATAAATGTACAGCCAAAATACTGTTGCCAAACCTTTTATGAATTGGAGAAAGCACAGTGCTAACCTCATTTACTTCTTCTAATAATTTATACAAAGCCACAGGTGTTTTTAAGCCAGTTTCCTGGGATCCCAAGAAAGCAAGTGTTCATGAGGGTTTACATATGAAATTCAGGGACAGTTTTCCACATTTGTAGTGGACTTCCAGACCAGCATTATAGTATCATTGTTGTCTAATGCCTTTCGTATGGCTAAATGTTTGCAGTTGTATACTGTTTAGAAATGTCTATAATTACCCAAACTAATCTAAGTGATACTACCACATTTCCCCTACTATTGAAATCACAAATACTTTACTACTTCAGAAAGGAAACTTGTAGCATCCCATTGCATTAAAAAAGTAATGCCTCTATGTAGCCAATATCATTTTAATGACAAATAATAGTCTTTTTAAAAAATAGATTTAGACTGAAGTTACTAATAAAAAGCACATCCAGCAGAGTTCTTCATCAGCTGCCATTACACTTGCATATTGTCAGTTGAATTTTTAAAAGTTCTACAGAGGTCTGTAGCAGTGACAGATACAGTATATAAGAACAAGACAGCTCATATGTGAAGCGTTAAAGCAAAAGAAAGGAAGTGATTGTGCAGCAGTAAGTAACGATAAATGCTAAAACTACTGTACTATTTAGATTTTGGAAAGATATATTTTATTTGACCCCTCATCTACACATTACCTTTATTAGTTATTTATTTCTCCCAAACTTCAAAAAATGGTACAGATGAAGTTTTAAATCCCAGATCATCCTAAACTTGCTACTAGTTTCACTATAACAAGCTCTGCTATATATTTTAGATGACAAACCATTCTAACCACTGCCAGGTTTTATGTTCAAACCCTCACAGGATAACTCTACCTCCAGCTAGAATTATAACATGAGCACAATTCAGATGAGTGAAATACTTTATATATGTAATATTCTATATTCTGACAATACGTAATTTAAATGTGCTGCTTCATCTGTCATTGATAACATTTAAACTCGAATAAGAGATGATAGAAAACAAAAATACCTGACACACGCATAAGTATACAGGGTTATATGAAACTATTACTGCTTGAATAATATAATCACTTGTATTATTTTCAAACAAGCTATTTATCAATAAAGTGCATATTTAATCTTCAATAAAGCATTACTTAGAGGTTTCAGAATAACAGGGATAACAGGGATAGGAGACAGGGCAAAGGACATGTTTCCTCAGTGGGCCTTTTTATTGCATACCTCAAATTGTAGCCTAGAAAATGCTATAATATTTAGGAAAGGTCTTGATCTTCTCTGCTCATATTGGTGCACCCTGTGTGAGGGTTCGCATTTATCCAGGTCATGGTTGCTGTCAGCTAAACATGTTCTGTAATGTTGAAGATGTTTCCAAGACAGTTTTTTTTACTTCAAATGAGTATCAGGAACATACCTCTGCATTTATAGCCACACAGTTTACTCATTAATGTGAATGAGTTACCTGTGAGGCTATAAATGCTGGAGTATATTGCTGACACTCATTTGTATAGAAGAAGCAGCTGCAGAACAAGTGCAGAAGAATTTGACTACCACTCGCTTTTGTATGCACCCTTATTTTCTGAGAACTAGGATAATTTAGGACATATAAAGCTTATTTTTTTCAGGGTGCCATTTTATGTCTCCCAGATGCAGTCATGGCCAAAAATATTGGCACCCCTTCATTTCTGTCAGGTAATGCACCACTCGGAATCACTGCACCACTTGCGGGGAAAATTGTTGCAATTACAAATGTTTAGGCATTCTCATGTTTATTTATTTTGTTCGTATTGGTACGACACAAAAAAGTGACAAAAAAAGCCAAATCCTTTGGGGCAAAACTCCAAAAAATGGACTGGATAAAAGTATTGGCACCTTCTACAAATTGCAAGAAATAACTGCATTCCAAGTTTCTGTGGAAAAGCATGGAGAATCTCAAGGTTACAAGTCCATCTTCAGAGATCTTAATGTTCCTGTTTCCACTATGCGCAACATTGTCAAGAAGTTTACAGCCCATGGCACTGTAGCTAATCTCGAGGATGAAAGAGAACAATTGATCAAAGATTGCAATGAAGGATTGTTCGAATGGTGGATAAAGACCCTTGATCAACTTGCAGACAAATTCAAGCTGACCTTCAGGCACAGGGTACAACTGTGTCAGCTTGCACTATACGTCACTATCTGAATGAAAAGGGACGCTATGGTAGGAGACCCAGGAGGACTCCACTGCTGACACAGAAACATAAAAAAGCCAGCTTGGAGTTTGTTAAAACTGACAAATGAGAAACTCATTGATGGTTACAGGAAGCCAATTATTTCAGCTATTTTTTCCAAGGGCTGTGCTATCAAATATTAATTGAGGGTGCCAATAATTTTGTCCAGTCCCTTTTTGGAGTTTTGCGTGGAATGTGTCAGATTTGGCACTTTTTTTCTCTACTTTTTTGTGTCATACCAATACAAACAAAAGAAATAAACATGAGAATGCCTAAACATTTGTAATTGCAACAGTGGTGCATTATCTCACAGAAATGCAGGGGCACCAATATTTTTGGCCATGACTGTATCTCTGTAATATAAAAGGATAAAAATATATAAAATATATAAGTTAGGCTTATTTTAGAGATGTGTGAAGAACAATATTTATGTCCAACTGGATTTAAGCATGCAGCAATTTGCAGCAGTGAGAAGAGTAAAATATCACTTCTTATTTGGAGTTTTAACATTGCACTGGACCTTATTAAAGCCTGAGAATGTAATTTAATACAGTTAAATTATCTTAAATGATCCAGTGCAGTGCCAAATGTTCAGTTGTGAATAAGTACTGTTCAAGCCATACAAAGCTGGAGAACTGGCTGTAATTAATTACAAGCTAATGTAAATGACATTGTATTGAAATTACTAAGTGCTCATTTTATTAGAATTCATAGTGCTAGATGTATGCCTATATACAGTATGCATTCTATTGTATCTGACATTTGTTTATTTTCTTATAAAGGGTGGCAGAGGAGAGGCAGGTCCTATTGGCCCACCTGGACCACCTGGGAAACTAGTAAGTCACATTTTTAAATGCCTGCTTACTTAATCGTAAACCCACATTATGATATATAATATTCCATTATCTTACCATGATCTTTGTATGCACATGCATACAAACCCAAACGAACTAACAATGAAATTAGGTACAAATTTTATAGAGAAACCACATGATTCTTTTTCAAGAACAAAATGTAGCGAGGAACAGAAAAGTAAAAGATGTTCTATGTCTGGATCTAATGAGCATAGCTATGAATAGCCTCATTCACTGCAGACTAGCCACTATTTATACAGCAGTAACAGAAGGGCATATACACAGTCCTATGTGAAAGAATGCACTGTTCAGGAGGAATTTAAATCATGAGGGAGGGGGGGGGGGGGGGTTCCACAAGGGCACAAGAA